>NC_080731.1:19266365-19401365 GCF_019097595.1 Hemibagrus wyckioides
TTGCATACAGTCTTTTTTTAAACACTCCAAACTTCATTTGTTTATAGTTAAGAAGGTTGAATATTGACACGGGACATTCTGTTATGCAAGAGACCAAAAGAGCTTTGAGTGGATAGTTGAAGAAAATGTGCTCAGAGATTTCAATATCACTTTCGCCTAATTGACAAGAGTTTTGCTCATTTTCAAATTTTGATGTAAGAAATTCTTTCAGTGGATACACTATATTGCCAAAAGTTTTGGGACACCCCTTCAAATCATTGAATTCAGGTGTTCCAATCACTTCCATGGCCACAGGTGTATAAAATCAAACACCTGGGCATGCAGACTGCTTCTACACACATTTGTGAAAGAATGGGTCACTCTCAGGAGCTCAGAGAATTCAAGCATGGTACTGTGATAGGTTTCCACCTGTGCAATGAAATATTTCGTGAAATTTCCTCACTACTAAATATTCCACAATCAACTGTTAGTGGTATTATAACAAAGTGGAAGCATTTGGGAACAACAGCAACTCAGACAATCAATAGCAACAGACCTCCAAACTTCTTGTGGCTTTCAGATTAGCTCAAGAACAATGTGTAGAGAGCTTTCATGGCTGAGAAGCTGCATTCAAGCCTTACATCACCAAGTGTAATGCAAAGCATCTGATGCAGTGGTGTAAAGCACGGCGCTACTCGACTCTAGAGCAGTGGAGATGTGTTCTATGAAGTGACCAATGACGCTTCACTGTCTTGCGAGTCTGGGTTTGGCGGTTGCCAGGAGAACAGTACTTGTCTGACTACATTATGCCAAGTGTAAAGTTTGGTAGCAGGAGGGATTATGGTGTGGGGTTTAGGGGTTGGACTCAGCCCCTTAGTTCCAGTGAAAGGAAGTCTTAATGCTTCAGCATACCAAGACATTTTGGATAATTTCATGCTCACATCTTTGTGGGAACAGTTTGGGGATGACCCCTTCCTCTTCCAAGTCTGGTGTGGATGAACTTGACTGGCCTGCACAGAGTCCTGACCTCAACCCGACAGAACACCTTTGGGATGAATTAGAGCGGAGACTGAGCGCCAGGCCTTCTCGTCCAACATCAGTGTCTGACCTCACAAATGTGCTTCTAAAGAAATGGTCAAAAATTCCAATAAACACACTCCTAAACCTTGTGGAACATCTTCTCAGAGAGTTTTAAGCTGTTATAGCTGCAAAGGCCACACAGATTAAGAATGGGATGTTATTGAATTCATGTGCATGTAAAAGCAGATGTCCCAAAACTTTTGGCAATATAGTGTATGTCATTCATTAAATTGAAGCTCTTTTATTGACCCACTGGTTCTCAACTGACAGCCCATCTCTAGTGATGGCACTGATGCACGATGCCGAGTTCACACTTCGAAGTCGTCGGATCACCGTTGTTTTACATTGCATTCATTCGATGCTATGTTCACATTGCACGATGGATCAGTGACAGGAAGTTTGACACTGTTTGACTTCACAATAGAAAGAATTGCAGAAAACTCCGCAAACCGCGTTTCACAAACAAATGCACTTGAGAAGTGATAAGCCATGCTTGCTGATATTGTGGTCTATAACTCTTCCCCGAACTGCCCGCTGCCCTGTATCTCGTTCTCTCATTGGCTGTAGGTCATCGCAGAGGTATGTTTCAGTCACACTGCAGGATTTTACATCGCAAACAGGTCCAGATATTTAGCATGCCAAATATTTCACATTGGGACTTGTCTATGTAGTGGCCAAGGAAAGCATCACAATCCCCTCATTCCTCCAGGTGCCCCCTATAAGGTGTCTCACGATTGGTTCGTTTTACGGCCAATCATCTTTTAGTTTCTGCTGGAGTTCATGATTCAAAGGAGTGCAGCACCAGAGAGATACATCAACACCATAGCATATTTTTATCAATATAATTGTGTCTGTTTTGTGACAGTGACCACATTTTTAATACAATCAGTGGCGGCTGGTGCTAAAACAATTTGGGGCGGGTTGGTGGTTGCAAACAAATTTAAAATGAAACTGTTAGTAATGCAGGACTGTTAATAGCCATTTATCAGGTGATTGTGTATCATTACTGCTAAGATAAAATATTTAGAATGTTACTGTTAAAGTCAATTAGTAAAGCATGCAATAAATTTACTATGAACCCAGTTGGTAAATTTGAGTTCAATATGGGTTTATTATCAGTAATGAAGTAATGAAGGTAATCATTAAAATAAAAAACAGACATGCTGGAAGGTTGCCTAATCACAGGCCAGTGGCACTACTTAAAAATAAATTTTGCTCTCATTTCATTCTAGCTTGCAAATTTCTCAAGATATTTCTCTTGCTTCTACATTAATCAGTACCTGTCCATTAACTGACAATCTACTGTGTGGTTATGAGACTTGTTGAGAATGGTCCAATCACATGAGGCCAAATATATAAAAAACAATATTGATTCACCAACAACAAAACGTTTGTTGTTAGCTAATCAATTTTGGAAGAAGACAATCAGAGCTCAGCCTTACATCATGTGCTTTTCAAAACATTACGGACCTACACACACTTGTGCGCCCCACACACACATACACTATATTGCCAAAAGTATTCTCTCACCCATCCAAATAATCAGAATCAGGTGTTCCAATCACTTCCATGGCCACAGGTGTATAAAATCAAGCACCTAGGCATGCAGACTGTTTTTACAAACATTTGTGAAAGAATGGGTCGCTCTCAGGAGCTCAGTGAATTCCAGCGTGGAACTGTGATAGGATGCCACCTGTGTAACAAATCCAGTCGTGAAATTTCCTCACTCCTAAATATTCCACAGTCAACTGTCAGCTGTATTATAAGAACGTGGAAGTGTTTGGGAACGACAGCAACTCAGCCACGAAGTGGTAGGCCACGTAAACTGACGGAGCGGGGTCAGCGGATGCTGAGGCGCATAGTGCGAAGAGGTCGCCAACTTTCTGCAGAGTCAATCGCTACAGACCTCCAAACTTCATGTGGCCTTCAGATTAGCTCAAGAACAGTGTGCAGAGAGCTTCATGGAATGGGTTTCCATGGCCGAGCAGCTGCATCCAAGCCATACATCACCAAGTGCAATGCAAAGCGTCGGATGCAGTGGTGTAAAGCAGTTTAGTGCACAAACCAAGGTCCATAAAGACATGGATGACAGAGTCTGGTGTGGATGAACTTGACTGGCCTGCACAGAGTCCTGACCTCAACCCGATAGAACACCTTTGGGATGAATTAGAGCGGAGACTGAGAGCCAGGCCTTCTCGTCCAACATCAGTGTGTGACCTCACAAATGCGTTTCTGGAAGAATGGTCAAAAATTCCCATAAACACACTCCTAAACCTTGTGGACAGCCTTCCCAGAAGAGTTGAAGCTGTTATAGCTGCAAAGGGCGGACCGACGTCATATTGAACCCTATGGATTAGGAATGGGATGTCACTTAAGTTCATATGCGAGTCAAGGCAGGTGAGCGAATAGTTTTGGCAGTATAGTGTATTAAATACAGTTTCGATTTGTTGAAATTTAAATAAAATGTTAATTTGACTAAAAGTGGAATAGTATGACTGAATGATTTTATTTCATTATTATAATATTTAATTATTGTTAATGTGTTGAAGTAGCAGTCTTCTCTGGCTAACTTTAAGGGGGCGGTGCCCCAGCGCTCTATATTGACCTGCTGCCACTTCAGACATTAACTGAGATGCAAGATTGCCCCAAATGACAATATACACATAATGCTGTGAAAAATGTCCGGTGAGACTTCACTTGTTGGTGCATCAGTGAATGTAATATCTAGATTACAGTCAGAAGATTGTCAGTTAAAGTGTCAGACCTAGCATTAATGTAGTTGTTTACATGTGAAATTTACATTTACATTTCTGGCATTTGGCAGACGCTCTTATCCAGAGCGACATACAAAAGTGCTTTAAGTCACTATCATTGAAAACATTAACACTGGTTCAATAGGTTACAGACTTAGGATACCATTAGCCTATTTTTTTTTTAAACATAACAATACATAAACAGAGAAAGATAAGAGCTAGTTTAAGTGACATTTATGAAATGACATACCTGCTTACATAGATGCTTTCTGTGCAATTCATTTACAGTTTGAACAATTTTTGGCGATTTTTCAACAAATTGGGCAAGCTTTTTTTGTGAATAAAAATACTGCATATTGTAATGGCCAGGGGCGTTTCTAGCATTTGAAAACAGGAAATGAGCCCGAAAGATCAGGGGCTAATCAGGGAGAAAGGCTAAGCTAGAATAACATGTTTTGAAAGAGCATTTTATTATTGTTATTGTCATTTTTAATATTGTTTAATAATAAACACAAATAAACAGTATGCAACTTTTAAAAAATCATTCAATCTTGTTTTCTGACTCCTCCCATCATTTCAGAGTCTTGCTACTAAAAAAGGAGTTCATTATATTCATTACATTTTCTCTCACACAGGTACCATGTAATATTATCTCTTTTACAGCTTGCGTGTGAAGCAGTGCCGTGTAGATACTTTATTATTATTATTATTATTATTATTATTATTAGTAGTAGTAGTAGTAGTAGTAGTAGTATTATTATTTTACAATAATCTTTATTATACTTGCGCCTATTATTTCATTCCTCATTTATTTCTTTTTTATTATTTTTTTACAGCCTCTCTTCTCTTCTCTTCTCTTCTCTTCTCTTCTCTTCTCTTCTCTTCTCTTCTCTTCTCTTCTCTTCTCTTATTGTTCTCTCATCTCTCATTCTCTCATCAGTCTTACTGCTTGTAACTTGCCTACTTCATGCTCTTGATGACTTCTATCCTATTTCTTTGAGGGTGGAATCATCAGAGAGTATCTCCGAGACTGGACTTGAGCAAAACGGTCAATTATCATACGAGTATTTATAGAGCTGAGACTTCCTTTATCAATAGACAGAACAGCTGAATGATGGAGTCTGTTCTGGTCCATTGTTCACCTAAGTCATGTCTGTATTTTAACTTAAATACTGCATTAGTGGAATAATAGAAAGTCATGATGTTCAGACTGTAATGTCTTAGTGCTTTAACAGTTTATATTTTATTTAGATCTATCTTTAGGTTTATTTAATTTAAGGCTTTTGTACGTCTTGGGTATGGAATAATATTCAAAATGGTCAGGGGTTTTCAGAATCAGAGACAGTGGGCCTCCTTTTTGACACAATATACATTTGTTAGCCGACTTTAATCAACTGTGTTAGCATTAAAAATTAAAAGTTAGACTTTTATCTGAATAAGTTTGTTGTGTTTTCTGAAAGTTTTTATTTATTACTGTCACGCTCAAGGGCTGTAAGGTATTTTTGTCATGTGGTGTGTGTGTGTGTATAGGTGTGTTTTAGTTTTAGTGTTTTAGTGTTGGGTAGGTTACTTTGGAAATGTAATAGGTTAGAGATTACAGATTCCCCTGTTTAAAATGTAATAAGTCGTGTAACTTTTCAATTACTTTATAAAAGTAAAGTAACTGATTACATTTGATTACTTTTGGATTACTTTTAAGTTTCTAATGGATATTTTCAACTAAATCATTTCCAAACATTTATCCCAGGCAGGGTTAACCTTACAGTAGAACTCAACTCTGTTTACTGTTAGAATTTTAAATCCTTCATCACTTGAATTAAGATTATATTAATTTAATTTGAAGCACAGCCACAAAACCAGACTTCATAACAAAAATTGTTTAATACTGTTTTAGGAATCAAACCTTTGCATAGCTATGACAGGACACACTGGCAAGTAACAATGCCTTGGAAAAAAAACAAAACATAATATGAAAAGAGCTATATATTTTCTGTCAAGGGTTCAAATTCAAATTCAAATTTTATTTGTCACATACATTTACATACACAGTACAACATGTAGTGAAATGTTTTTTCACGACTGTCCAGCATGTAAACATTTATAAAGGTATGTGGGAAAGAGATCCATAAAAATAAAGATAAAAATAAAACTAGAGTATCTTAAAAGTATAAAAATAGAAAATAGAAAATAAAGTAAAATAAAATATAATATAGATAAGATGGAGCGGAAGCACTTCCCTGAACGCAACAGAGAAAAGAGTCCATTGTTGGGATGGCTGAGGTCCTTCACAATATTCCTGGCAACCGGGCACCGCTTGCTGTAGATGTCCTGCAGGTCAGGGAGCTCGGTGTGGATGGTACGTTCAGCTAAACGCACCACTCTCCGGAGGACTTGCCTGTCCTGCATGGTGCTGTTCCCGAACCAGGAAGTGATGCTACCCGTCAGGACGCTCTCAATGGTGCAGGTGTAAAAAGTCTTTAGCACCTGAGAGGGAAGTTTAAAGTCCCTAAAGCGTCTCAGGTAGTATAGATGCTGCCGGGCCTTCTTCACCAGGGTGTTGGTATGACAGGACCAAGTCAAGTCCTGCGTGACGTGAACACCTAGGTACCGGAAGCTGTCCACTCTCTCCACTGGGGTTCCACTGATCATGGTCGGTTGGTATGACCGCTCCTGCTTTGTACTGCAGTCCACTATTAACTCCTTAGTCTTGCTGATGTTCAGGAGTAGGTTGTTCACCTGGCACCAGCTCTCCAGGTTTTTAATCTCCCGTAGGTAGGCCGTCTCGTCATTGTTTGAGATCAGGCCCAATACAACAGTGTCATCAGCAAACTTAATGATGGTGGTGGAGTTGGAAGTGGTCACACAGTCATAAGTGTACAGTGAGTACAGCAGGGGGCTCAGAACACAACCTTGAGGAGCTCCAGTGCTGAGGGAGATGGAGGATGAGGTGTTTGCCCATCCGTACGGCTTGTGGTCTGTCCGTCAGGAAGTTGGAAATCCACTGGCACAGGGGTGTGCTGAGGCCTAGGACCTCCAACTTAGAGGTGAGTGGGGAAGGAATTATGGTGTTGAACGCTGAACTGTAGTCCACAAACAGCATTTTTACATAATTCCCTTTTCTGCAGTCCAGATGGCTTGTTGTTGTGTGAAGGAGGTGTGAAATGGCGTCCTCAGTGGAGCGGTTTTGCCTGTACGCAAACTGTAGCGGATCCAGTGTGTCTGGTAGTGATGCAGTGATGAAGTCTCTGACCAGTCTTTCAAAGCACTTCATCACTATTGAAGTCAGGGCTACAGGGCGGTAGTCATTGAGGCAGGTGGGCTGGGGTTTCTTCGGGACAGGAACAATGGTGGACTGTTTGAAGCATGAGGGGACTGTAGACTGTTTCAGGGAGAGGTTGAAGATCTCGGTGAACACCAGTGCTAGCTGGTCAGCGCATACTTATGGTTCATAAATAGAAGTGTGCCTGGTAAAGGCAGCTAGCAGCAGGGACGATTTTAGGATTTTCATTTAAGGGGGGCTCAGCCCCCAATGAGGGTATAATTGTAACATCACACCCAGATCCAGAACACCAGAGGGAGCCCTCGCCCGAGTATTAGCACTCTCATACTCACTTCCTGGTTTGTTTTAGCATTTAAGCAGCATGCTCCCTTTGTTCATTGTGAAGTATCGTTCCTTCGTGACATACTAAGCCTTGCCATAGTTCTGCTCTCAGATTGTTTCTTGTGTATGATCCTTGCCTTCGTCTTCAACTTCGAGTTTCGGTTTTGTGTTTCGGTATTGATTTTCTAGTGTTTGATTTCCGACTTTTGAACTTGGCCTCGTCTATACGGTTTATGATTCCTGCCTGTGTGAGTTTAAATAAAGATCTGCACATGGATTCGAACACTCCTGTCTCCGACAAGTCGTTACAGGATACTTCACCAACTACGAATCCAGCGGATCTACAAGCAACTTTGTGGCGTCAGGGAGTTCTTATCAGGGCTTACCAAGCTAAGGTGGATTCTCTGAAAGCGGCTAATCTACAGCTACAGCAACAAGCTCAGAGCTCGGCAGCCGCCCCAGCACCCACGCCACCGTCAAGTAGTGAGTTTCCCAGTTTTGCTCTTCCCGAAAAGTTTGATGGGTCCGCCGACCATTGCAGAGGTTTTCTACGTCAGTGTGATAACTTCTTTGCACAACAACCAGAGGCCTATGACAACGACACTACCAGGTGCGCGTTCATGTTATCCTTGCTAACTGGTAAAGTACTAGACTGGGCCTCAGCAGTTTGGGACTCGGATCCCCAAGTAGGGAGCTCTGTTAACTACTTCACTGAACTTATTCGGGAGGTGTTTGAATACCCAGCTGGAGGGAAAGACATTTCTGTGCAGCTGCTCGAACTACGCCAGGGTTCTGAGTCGGCGGCTGAGTACGCCATCAAATTTCCTACGTTGGCGGCTCAGTCAGGCTGGAATACACCAGCACTCATGGCAGTGTTCCGCGAGGGTCTCAATCCGTCCCTGAAGGCTGAGATGGTGTGTCGAGACACAAACATCACTCTTTCTCAGTACATCTCCACGGCTGTCAGACTGGATAATCTGTGCCGCCAATACAATGCTCATGCGTCCGCCACATGTTCACTACCTCACCCCATATCAGAGGGTTGCTACTCGGAATCCATGCAGCTGGGGAGAGCTCGTGTTTCTGAGGAGGAGTGTCAGCGTCACACTCAACAGCAGCTGTGTTTCTACTGCGGGAAGCCAGGCCATCGAGTTTATCACTGCCCAGAGAAACCTACCACATCTCAAGTAGGAAAAGCTAACACGGTGTCTAAGCTTACCCTCCCTGCCTTTCTACTCAATGGTAATGAACGTTTTCATGTCACAGAGTTGATTGACTCGGGCTCGGCAGTCAACCTGATAGACCTGACCTGGTGCTCAAACTCAAGCTGCCTGCTATCCCTTGTACCCCACCTCTGAGAGTGACTGCTATCAACGATCAGCCCATAGGAGAAGGGCTTCTCACTCATCAGACACCCGTAATGGACTTACAAATTGGATTATTTCACCATGAGAGACTATCATTTTTTATTCTCCAATCCCATCGTCCTGGGCCTCCCATGGCTACGGCTTCACGATCCGCACATTTCATGGAAGGAGGGAGAACTCAAGAACTGGTCCAGAACCTGTCTGGCAAACTGCTTCGCTGATCCCACGCCCATGCCTCTCTACTTCTGTCGAAAGCCCTGAGTCCTCGTCCCCAGTCACACTCCCCAATGAATACTGTGACCTCTGGGATGTTTTCAGTAAAGAAAAAGCAACCAAATTACCACCACACCGGTCCTGGGATTATGCTATTGACCTCCTCCCGAATGCCATGCCTCCCAAAAATCGTGTTTATCCTCTCTCTCTTCCAGAAAAAAGAGCTATGGAGGAGTATATCGAAGAAGCCCTTGCTGCAGGGTATATCCGACCATCTACATCTCCGTCTGCGGCAGGGTTCTTCTTCGTGGAAAAGAAGGATGGAGGCCTACGACCCTGCATTGATTATAGAGGTTTGAACGCCATAACCATTCCTTATCCCTATCCTCTTCCACTAGTCCCCGCAGCGCTTGAACAGTTACAGGGGGCTAAAATATTCACCAAGCTGGATCTCTGCAGCGCTTATAACCTCATCAGGATAAGAGAGGGTGACGAATGGAAAACTGCATTCCATACAACACAAGGACATTATGAATATCTAGTCATGCCTTATGGACTTACTAACGCCCCTGTTGTCTTCCAGTCTCTCATCAACGAGGTATTTAGAGACATGCTCAACAAACACGTCATAGCATACATAGATGATATACTGATTTACTCCCCCAACCATGAGGAACACGTTAAGCATGTGCGGGCAGTCCTCAAGCGACTTGCTGAGCATCACCTCTATGTCAAGCTCGAAAAGTGTGAAAGCCCAAGCTCGGGTCACCCCGGCATTCAGCGTACCACCCAACTCCTACGTCATAGATTTTGGTGGCCATCACTTAAAGCCGACGTGGAAAAATATGTCAAATCCTGTCCCACGTGTGCCCAATCTCGTATGAGCAATCTACTTCCAGCTGGATTATTGAAACCGCTGCCTACTCCACGACGACCATGGTCTCACATTTCCACAGACTTTCTCACAGATCTACCCGAGTCTCAGGGGTTCACCACTGTAATGGTGGTTATTGATCGGTTCTCCAAGGCCTGTAAGCTTATTCCCATGAAAGGGTTACCGACAGCCATGGAAACCGCCCAAGCCTTGTTCCACAATGTGTTCCGTAATTATGGCCTTCCAGAAGACGTTGTCTCAGATAGGGGCCCACAGTTCACGTCACGGGTTTGGAAGGAATTCTGTAAACAGTTGGGGATCAACGTCAGTCTAAGTTCTGGATACCATCCCCAATCTAATGGCCAAGCTGAACGCCTGAACCAAGAGTTGGGAAGATTCCTGAGGGCATACTGCAGTAGAGAACAGCAACGCTGGAGTGAGTTCCTTCCCTGGGCAGAGTATGCACAGAATTCTCTAACCCACTCTTCCACAGGCCTCACCCCATTCCAGTGTGTCCTCGGCTACCAACCACCATTGTTTCCATGGTCAGGAGAACCCTCGGACGTCCCTGCAGTAGATGATTGGTCCAGGCGGAGTCAGGAGGTTTGGGAGCGAGCCCATGTACGCCTTCAAAGGGCAGTCCGCAGGCAGGAGATCCAAGCAAACCGCCATCGACGCCCCCACCCTGCCTACCGGGTGGGCCAAAAGGTCTGGCTCTCCACGCGGAATCTAAAATTGCGTCTCCCTTGCCGTAAGCTCAGCCCAAAGTTTATCGGACCATTCCGGATCGTTCGCCAGGTTAACCCAGTCTCTCTCAGTCTCTACCCAGGGCATATCGTATTTCCCCTACCTTCCATGTGTCTCTTCTTAAGCCCTTTCACGTACCACAGACAACCAACCCCGCCTCCAGTGAACCACCTCCACCCCTAGACGTTGACGGTTCCCTCGCTTATTGGGTACATGCCATCCTTAACTCCCGTCGTCTAGGAGGCCGTCTTCAATACTTAGTGGACTGGGAGGGGTATGGCCCAGAGGAACGCTGCTGGGTAAACGCTGCAGATATTCTGGACCCGTCACTCACGGAGGAGTTTCACCGTGCCTTCCCCAACCGACCCGCACCTCGGCCTCGGGGACGTCCACGTCGTCGAACACCTGGAGGTGTTCCTAGAGGGGGGGGGGTTCTGTAACATCACACCCAGATCCAGAACACCAGAGGGAGCCCTCGCCCGAGTATTAGCACTCTCGTACTCACTTCCTGGTTTGTTTTAGCATTTAAGCAGCATGCTCCCTTTGTTCATTGTGAAGTATCGTTCCTTCGTGACATACTAAGCCTTGCCATAGTTCTGCTCTCAGATTGTTTCTTGTGTATGATCCTTGCCTTCGTCTTCGACTTCGAGTTTCGGTTTTGTGTTTCGGTATTGATTTTCTAGTGTTTTAGTGTTTAATTAATTAATAAAATGAAGGTTTGACTAACAGGGTAGGATGATAAACTTAATGCAGCATTCCACTGTATTGCATAGATGTGTATAACATTTGAGTACTGAACAAGCCAAATACGAGTCTTCCTGATCACACACACACACACACTTGTCCTCTGATTCTTGCTCTGCGACACCACGGTTTGTGAATTGAAGAACGCGCTGAAAGACGGTGAAGAGACGAATTCTGCCGGAGTTTTCATATGAAATTTAAAGGGGACTGAGGAGATCTCCAATTTCTGTACAGTTTATGGAGAATCACAGAATTTTTAGGGGGGCTGAGTAGAAATGTCACGGGGGCTAAAGCCCCCCTAAAAATGGCCTAGCGACGCCCATGGCTAGCAGACTAGCTAATTTGTTCTGAATGTTATGAATACAGGTCTTGAGTACACTATGGGGTCGATGAACACGCTGGCACATTTTGGTGGATTTTTTTCCACACAGCAGCTTCAGTAAATCAACTGACCACTCCGTCACTTTTTATAATACAGAAACGAGTAATACATCATTCCAAACTAAAGGGTCTGTTTTTATTTCTGTACACTCACAATAATGACAAAAACCATATGCTTTTATAAAATAAAGAAAGGCTAGGTTCCATACCTGCAGATGCTTCCTCAGGTTCAACATTGAAGCCTTTGATGCTGAAAGCATTTTAACAGCTGGCAAACAAATTTCCCCCTGAACTGTTATATTTGCCCCTTATTGGATTTCAGGATGAAATTATTTTTAAATTTCCAGGACTGAAATGCATTTTTATCACTCGCCATGGTGGTCACTCTCAGACAGTGTAGTGGCCTAAAGCTTTCAGCGGCAATGTGGATTAACGTAATTGGCAGACGTGCCGCAAATTCAAACCAGAGAACCAATCAAAATCATCAGAATAGCACTTTAACAAACTCTAACAACAAATTAATATTTATTCAACATATACTAGTTTTTAAAGAAAATATTCAGATGTAACTCTATTTGTAATCTTCAACAATTTCATAAGTAACTGTAATTTAATTACATATTTTTTCTAAGTAACTGTAACGAATTACTGTTACATTTATTTTGTAATTAAATTACGTCCCCAACACTGATTTTAGTCACGTGGTGTGTGAGTGTGTGTAGGTGTGTTTTAGTCACGTGGTGTGTGTGTGTAGGTGTGTTTTAGTCGCGTGGTGTGTGTGTGTGTGTAGGTGTGTTTTAGTCACGTGGTGTGTGAGTGTGTATAGGTGTGTTTTAGTCACGTGGTGTGTGTGTGTGTGTGTGTGTAGGTGTGTTTTAGTCACGTGGTGTGTGTGTGTGTGTATAGGTGTGTTTTAGTCACGTGGTGTGTGTGTGTGTATAGGTGTGTTCGACTGAAAGCGGCGCTGTGCAGACCGATAGATGTAGGACATTAAAGTATCGTGAGAGCTGTTCTAGAGCATATTCCAGCGCACACTCTCGCGGTATTTTGGCGCGCGGAGAGAGATGTCAACCAAATCGTGTACAATAAATGGCAACAGTGCTCAACTACACCGATCAACATTTCATTAATTCCTCTACACTCCGGGGGCAAAATTCGGGATAAAACATTCCGATTAAAATCATCCGAGGCTCGAGTCCCGAATGATTAGCCCTAACGACGTCCCTGGTAAAGGCCAATCCGCTTATTAAAAGAAAATGGTTGATGACCTTTATGCTTCTGGGTTTTTTAAATTGCTTAGATTTATTTTATAAACTTGTGTTAGTTTTATGAAAACACTTCGAAAAATACTGGTTATTAAATAAATGTAACTTAATGGATATATACAGGGATGAGAAAAATTACATTAACAAAAAAAATTCCCTTTTTTATTACATTTGATTACAACTGACTTTATTCAAGTTAAAACATAATAAACACTAGGATTTAATTATAGATTATACTATAGATTTAGCTTTTTTTGGGGGGGGGGTTGCTTGCTTGTCGCACCCCTGAATACGCCCCTGATTTCACGGGCATCGGCGACTCACCGGCCATTCACACTGTGTGACTGTAACTCGTGAGCTCCGATTTGCCTCCAAATCCTGAAAATCAGGGCTAAAATCGTGCAGTGTGAACTCGGCATTAGTGTTTAAATCTAACAAACACAGTTCGGAGAAATCGAAACCGGATGTAAAGACGGTCACCGTGTCACAGTCACCTAATAATCAAGAGTTAACACAATATTCGTGTTAAAGACTCGCATTAACACAGATATACATGTTTCCACTTTAATAATTTCAGAGCTTTAAGCGCATTGTGAGCTAAATAATTTTTATTTTCACAGTCCTTTTAAGTACTGAGACACATTTACACAAAACACAAAAGCTTTCATATTATCTGATAGTTTAGTGTTAGAACTCACCTGATGATAAACGAAGAGAAAAGGAGAGAATAAGAAGAACTTTCAGTAAAGCACTGCCCTCCTCCATCTGAACTTTACGATTTTTTTATGAACAAATTTAATAAAGACATTCATAAATAAATTCCATAAAGCTCTTCATACCTCAGAAAGACTATGAATCTCAGCGACCTCCCACACAGTGCTGATGTAAGAGGCGGAGTGATTTTACTCCATCCCTCAGTATTTCATCAGCTTCTTCTGTCCTGGAATTTGATTTTAATTTAATTGCAAGTGTTAAAGTTAATACATCTAGTAGGTGAAACCTCTTCAGTAGAATAATTTTTATACTTATGTAGTTTACATAACTTTGATTTGTTTTACTCACGTTGTTTCCTTCTCTTTGTTTTTTGTGCAGTTTAGTAACCTCCCTAGAGTTCATACAGAGCCTGCTGTACAGCAGCCATTTTCTCAAATAAACATTTTATTTGTCACATACATAATAGTACACAGGATGATATGCAGTGAAATGCTTACACGACTCATTTGACCCTTGAAAAGGAAAAAAAAGAATAAGGACAGAAAAACGAAAAGGATAAAATATAAATGATAAAAATACAAAATATAAAAACTAAAATTTTTACATTAGGTAAAAATAAAATATAAATAAAATATAATAAAATATACATAGAATAAGGTAAGGTATAATATGTATATAGAATATAGTATATGTATAAAAATGTAAAAACTGTAAACGACTGTAATAAATAACAAAACTGTAAAGTGTATGAAATGTGCAGTGTGCAGACAGCAGCAGTACGAGTGGTCATGGAGTGAAATGAGATGATGAGCAGCAGTGTTATTGTCCATCCAGATGTGCACAAGTCCTCTTTATGTGTAAACAGGAGCAGAAATGTGCAACATATATGTTTTATGTTTTATGTATTATGGACTTCAGTCCTGCAATGTGCAAATGTACAGTGTGGTTGGTTTTGGTGTGTTCCAACACGTGTGTGAAGCAAGTCCAATCAGTTGAGTCCTATGTGGAGTTCTCGTTGAGACAACGTATAGCCTGTGGGAAGAAGCTTCTCATCAGCCTCTCTGTGTTGGCCTTCAGGGAGCGGAAGCGCTTCCCTGACCTCAACAGAAAAGTCCAATGTTGGGGTGGCTGAGGTCCTTCATGATCTTCCTGGCCCTGGTCCAGCACCGCTTGTGCAGGTCAGGGAGCTTGGTAGGGATGATGCGCTCAGCTGATCACACCACCCTCTGAAGAGCTCATCTGTCCTGCATGGTGTTGTTTCTGAACCAGGTGGTGATGTTTCCCGTCAGGATGCTATCTATGGTGCAGGAGTAAAAGTTCCTAAGCACCTTAGCGGGCAGTCTAAAGTCTCTCAAGCGTCTGAGTTGGAAGAGGGCCTTCTTCACCACGGTGTTGATGTGATAGGACCATGACAGGTCCTGTGTGATGTAAACACCGAGGTATCTGAAGCTGTCCACTCTCTCCACTGGGCTCTCATTGATCACGGGGGTCTGGTAGTTCCTCTCCTGCTTTTTGCTGAAGTCCACTATCAGCTCCTTAGTCTTGCTGATGTTAAGGAGGAGGTTGTTCCTCTGGCACCAGTTCTCCAGATTCCTAATCTCCTCCAGGTAGGCCGTCTCATTGTTGTCAGAGATCAGTCTGACCACAACGGTGTCATCAGCAAACTTGATGATTCTGTTTATGATTATTGAAGACTACCTGTTTATTTCTTGTTTAGAGTAAGTTTCAGGTGTTTTTCTAAACCGAACGTGGTCTATTTTCTGTTTATTCTATCAGCCGAATGTCTGGGTCAGCTGAATTTTGTGTATCTGCACCACATCATGTATTCACTATTATTAATAACATTCAGACACAACACCTGACCACACAGTGTCATTCAAGCTATGAAGCCATCCTGTGTCACACAAAATTTCACTTTCAAACCCGTAACAGACAAAAATATAACCCAGCTGCCCCGATACACCACCTTGTGACCTGCTCAGAGGAACAGGAACCTGATCACTTGATGGAACATGACTGTAACTATTTATATTGAGTCACAATACACTTTTGGTGTAGCTTATGATTTTGGTAAAATTTGGTATGCACTGTTTCTTATATTTTAGAGGCCTCAATGTTGTCTAAACATTTAGCTGTCATTAAGGTCCAAGGCCACGACCCAGGAGATTCTGAAGTGGCTCAGGATAACTCTTTAGCTGATAAAGTAGCCAAATAGACTGCCAAAGAGGGCACACCCTCACCTTTTGTGTATTTTTTTGGTTTGCCAAAATTTTGACTCCACTAGATATTAACATATCTTTTCTCCAGACACAGGCTACAAAACAAGATCTTCTCATTTGATCTTCTGAGAACTGTTCACCCTCAGATGAGGACAGACTGATTGCTGCCCTCAGAATTAATATCTCTCTCCACATTTCCACCTCAACTCACCTTCTGCACCTGCAAACACTCAACAATAACAGTTATAATAAGAGTTGATAACAACTCTTCTACTTCTTCATCTACTGCTTTTAGTTTCAGAATAATCCTGCACTTCTCACATCTTAGACCTCAGTCTGTAAGGTTGGGTAATCACATATCCTCAACCCTCTAACAGCAGCAGACACTCACCTATCTACATCAATGGGTCTGAAGTAGAGCTTGTATCCAGCTTTACGTTCCTGGGTGTCCACATCTCTGAGGATCTGTCCTGGCATCTGAACACCTCAACTCTGGTTAGGAAGTCAGAACAGTGTCTTTACTGCCAGAGAATATTAAAAAAAAGTTGACATATCCCCCAAGATCCTCACCAGTTTTTACCGCTGCATTATTGAGAGCATCTTGACGAGCTCCATCACAGTGTGGCATGGCAGCTCCACAGTGTGTGGAAAAAAATCACTGCAAAGGGTGGTGAAAACTGCTGGACGCATCATCGGCACCCAACTACCTGCCACTGAGACTCTTCACCACAGTAGGTGTCTGCACAGAGCACACAAAATAATCAAGGACTCCTCCCACATTCTGCTACATTTCCTCTGTATAATATAATTATAATGTACATATTGTAAATTCATGAATCACTAGTTCATCTATCTATCTATCTATCTATCTATCTATCTATCTATCTATCTATCTATCTATCTATCTATCTATCTATCTATCTATCTATCTATTGTACATACTGTACAATGTACATAATGCACACATTTTGCACAAATATATAATTACTCTTTACACTTTATCTGCTGTAAATACAACTTGCAAATATGCTCTATGCACATACTGACAGCCTTATTTATTGATGTACATATTTATCTAGTTCATTTGCAAAATTTCTACTATTTACACTTCTGGTAGATGATAAACACCATTTTGTTGCTATGTACCTGTACTTTACAATGACTCCATCCATCCATCTGGTGACGTCACTGAATCCGGATTGACTTTCTGAAGTCTGATTGGTCAGAGCCCCCCAATATTCCAGAACAGTAAATTTAATTTTCTCTTAAACTCTTGAAAGAGAGTTGTGTAAATAAGAGATTAGTGTGTATTCACTGTTAGTTTAGTGCATATTTAGTGTTGTGGATCAGACACTGAATGATGTCTGATTAAAATAATAATAATTGAAATAATAATAATAATAATAATAATGATGATGATGATGATGATGTGTGATGTGTACAAACTGCAGTCTGCAAAAAGCAGTGCCAGCTCTGGTCTAAATGGACTGGTGAGAGAATCAGTGATAAATTATTTTGGAATAAAAATACACATCAATATGTTGTTCCTCCCAAACTGTTGCCACAAAATTGGAAGCACACATTTGTCTCGAATGTCTTTGTGCACTGCAGAATTAAGAATGAATGAAACGTTGGCCACAAAACACAAAATTTCTGTTTGGAGAAAAAGCACAGCAGTACTATTTAAAATCCTGCCACCTGTTATGCATTGGGGTGCTGGTTATTTGTCATCGTGTGTGTGTGTGTGTTAACCAGAGAGAGCCTTTGCTGAACACATGCAAAAACGTTCGATTTAAAGGTCTGAAAAATCCAACCACAGACCATTCATTTGGTTTCTAATAATTCTAATCTAATAAAAGTGTACTTTCTCAGATGTTCTTTTGTTATACAGTGAGGGAAAAAATTATTTGATCCTCTGCTGATTCTGTACGTTTGCCCACTGACAAAGAAATGATCAGTCTGTAATTTTAATGGTAGGTGTATTTGAACAGTGAGAGGCAGAATAACAACAAAAAAAATCCAGAAAAACACATTTCAGAAAAGTTGATTTGCATTTTATTGAGTGAAATAAGTATTTGACCCCCTATCAATCAGAAAGATTTCTGGCTCCCAGGTGTCTTTTATACAGGTAAGGAGCTGAGATTACAGTAGGAGCACTCTCGGGGAGTGCTCTTAATCTCAGCTCCTTAACTGTATGAAAGACACCTGTCCACAGAAGGAAGCAATCAATCAGATTCCAAACTCTCCATCATGGCCAAGACCAAAGAGCTGTCCATGGATGTCAGGGACAAGATTGTAGACCTACACAAGGCTGGAATGAGCTACAAGACCATCGCCAAGCAGCTTGGTGAGAAGGTGACAACAGTTGGTGCGATTATTCCCAAGGGGAAGAAACACAAAAGGACTGTCAATCTTCCTCGGTCTGGGGCTCCATGCAAGATCTCACCTCATGGAGTTTCAATGATCATGAGAACGGTGAGGAATCAGCCCAGAATTACACTGGAGGATTTTGTCAATGATCTCAAGGCAGCTGGGACCATAGTCACCAAGAAAACAATTGGTAACACACTACGCCGTGAAAGACTGAAATCCAGTAGCGCCCGCAAGGTCCTCCTGCTAAAGAAAGCACATGTACAGGACCATCTGAAGTTTACCAGTGAACATCTGAATGATTGTGAACTGAATGAGAACTGGGTGAAAGTGTTGTGGTCAAATGAGACCAAAATCCAGCTCTTTGGCATCAACTCAACTCGCCGTGTTTGGAGGAGGAGGAATGCTGCCTATGACTCCAAGAAGACCATCCCCACCATCAAACATGGAGGTGGAAACATTATGCTTTGGGGGTGTTTTTCTGCTGAGGGGACAGGACAACCGCACCGCATCAAAGGGACAATGGACAGAGCCATGTACCATCAAATCTTGAGTGAGAACCTCCTTCCCTCAGCCAGGGCATTGAAAATGGGTCGTGGATGGATATTCCAGCCTGACAATGACCCAACAAATGGCCAACACATGGCCAAGGCAACAAAGGAGTGGTTCAAAAAGAAGCACATTAAGGTCCTGGAGTGGCCTAGCCAGTCTCCAGACATTAATCCCATAGAAAATCTGTGGAGGGAGCTGAAGGTTCAAGTTGCCAAATGTCAGCCACAAATCCTTAATGACTTGGAGAGGATCTGCAAAGAGGAGTGGGCCCAAATTCCTTGAGATGTGAGATGTCTGCAAACCTGGTGGCCAACTACAAGAAATGTCTGACGTCTGTGATTGCCAACAAGGGTTTGCCACCAAGTACTAAGTCATGTTTTGCAAATTTTGTCAAATACTTATTTCACTCAATAAAATGCAAATCAATGTATAACTTTTCTGAAATGTGTTTTTCTGGATTTTTTTGTTATTCTGTCTCTCACTGTTCAGATAAACCTACCACTGAAATTATAGACTGATCATTTCTTTGTCAATGGGCAATTGTACAAAATCAGCAGGGGATCAAATAATTTTTCCCTCACTGTACTTCATCCAGAATACACAACTATAACACCAATAACAACAATATTTCACCCCTTTGCTTTAGATGTGGCACAGAAGAAGGGACATTTTTGCATTCTACTTGGTTGTGTTCTAAAATGAAGGAGTTTTGGGATGAAAGTATGCGATATTATATCAAAGATTCATGGAATTGATTTTCCAGTGAACCCAGAGGTGTGCTTACTGGGTAATTTTACCAACTCCTACCTTAGACACAGTCAGGCTATTAAGCTTACTGAGATACTGTTGGAGATACTGTTGATAATAGCTAAAAAATGTATTGCCTTGAAATGGAAAGCAGACAATGATGTACCAGTTGGATTGTGGCTGTCAGAGGTATGCAGCCGTAAAGCTTTAGAGAAGATCACATACCTACTCAGAGGCAGAGGTGAACTATTTTATAAAATTTGGGAACCCTGTTTGAATTATATAAAAACAGTACCATAGGATCTGACAAATTTGTTTTATACTGTATCCCCTGCAGACCCTGCAGTTACATGAAAATAACAGACTTTACTGTGGCAGTAATAAGTCTCTGTTGAGTAGGACTGCGACTAATCTTTAAGTCCTATTACAACATGCTTCATTGCATTTTGTTCCTCATGTATCTTTTGAAAATTTATATTACACATATGTTACTGCCATATGATAAAAACTAAATTAGGAATAGATTTTGGAATAAAATGGTCAAGGCTTGATGTCAAGTTCATTTCTAATGCCCATTTTTGGTTGTTTAAGCCATGGTGTCATAAAGCAGCACAAAGGGCAGCATGCAAAAGCAGGGCATTTCAATAATCAAAAATCACAAAAAATAGGAATAGGTTAAAATTAACAGAGCAGTCACAAAATCAGGTAAAAGTATTGTGATATTCACAAAAAAGGAATATGCAAAAACAAACATGAGGATCATCAAAATCAGCAGACAAAAAACGCAACAGGCAAAGATCATCATGGAAATCACATGATATTCAGAGTTAAACAGGATCAAATTTGGGACAACCAGGGGAGTCAAAAAAAGGAAAATCATAGAGAAACACAAATGACTAAGAAATGTTACAGGCCTAAGGAACAGAGCATATACCTCACAATGAGGAACTTAAATAAAAGTACTTAAAAAGGGTGAGAAACCCACATGTTGGGAAACAGGCAAACAATTAAAAGTCTGGGAATGTGTGAGTGCTGTGGTTGCTGGTAGTTCGAGTTCGTGGCAGCCATGTATGTCAGCCACGATGTAACGGAGCCACTGTTGTTATGCTGTGTGACATGTAGTTTAGCTATGTAGATTTACTTATTGGTCAATTTTTTTTTTTTACATCATTTCACTTTATTTTATTTCACTTACATTCCAGTGCACGTTCTTTTCTTTCTTTTCAGCGCTAAGTGTCCTGTGTTCTTTTGTGTTGTCTTTATTGTATTTATTGTCTTTTGCACTGTCTTGTCTATGCTCTGTTTGCACCTAGCTGCACACTGTGCACTTTACGTGGCTAAGACAAACTCCTGTCCTAGCTCTGTGGTGGTGTTTTTATGTTGAACTTTGTTGTTGTATGGTTATGTAGCACCAGGTCCTGGAGAAACGTTGTTTCATTTCACTATGTACTGCGTCAGCTATATTTGGTTGAAATGACAATAAAGCTTCTTGAATCTTGAAGACATTACAGTCTGAACATCATGACTTTCTATTATTCAACTAATGCAGTATTTAAGTTAAAATACAGACATGACTTAGGTGAACAATGGACCAGAACAGACAGCCTCTGATGTTTTCAAATCCAAGAAACGCCCCTGAGTTATACCACAGTGTTTACACATGTCCACAGCCTTATGAAGGACAACATAACATCAGTTAATTTCTAGTTAGACTCTGTTTGTTCTGTCTGTTATTTTATTTATTTTATATAATCTACAGGAAAGTTGTATTTGTCCAGCTCTAAGCTGTTCCCAATTACTGACCAAGCACAGGCTGCTATGTTTTAAGTTGACATGTTGCACGCCAATAAATACAGTTATCAATTCATGATATTTCTCTTCTCGTATTTTCGATACTTAATTTACATTGTTGTTAAATATAGTTTAATAAATAATGTTACATGATAAGGCTTCAAATAGACCCTGTAATCGGTATCGGTCGATACAGCTTCTAGTGATCGGAGATCGGTGATCGGCCCCAAAAATCCTGATCGGAGCACTCCTAGTATCAACTCTCTCTTTCTCACACACACACACAGACCTGTGTGAACTTACTCACACTATAAATGTTTACATTTTATTTGCACTAATTCAACCGCTGTTACTGCATTATTGCACACTTCATATTGTCATGCTGCTGTGTATATGTTTACAAATGTTATTAGATACATGGCTTTTACAGTTTCTCGAGTTTGCACATTTCATTTTATCTAGTTGCACACTTTGTGTCCTGTCTTGTGTTGTTTTTTGTATTTTCTGTTTCTGCATTGTTTTGTCTTTGCATTGGTTGCACACGTTGCACTTTATGTACACTACCAGTCAAAAGTTTGGACACACCTTTTAATTCAGTGTTTAGGGATTTATTTTCTACATTCAAAACTATGAAATAACACACATGGACTTCAGTGATCCATATGTAATGACAACAAAAAACAGTCAGTTGTTATTTTAAGACACGAAGGTCAGGTGTTCTGGAATAGTTCTTACAAGAACAGTATTGTCAAGTGCATTTGCAAAACCCATCAAGCACCATGATGAAACTGGCTCATATGAAGACCCTCCCAGTAAAGCAAGAGCAAAACTGACCTCTGCTGCAGAGGAGAAGTTCATTTAGAGTGACCAGCCTCAGAAATCACCAATTAACAGCACCTCAGATTAGAGCCGTTATGAAGGCTTTACAGAGCATCAGTAGCAGACAACTCTCTCAATATCAACTGTTCAAAAGACATTATTGTGGATTTCGGCCGCCTTCAGCATTGTTTTACAATGTAGAAAGAGATAAACATCAGGAAAGACCATGGAATTAGAAGATGTGTCCAAACTTTTGACTGGTAGTGTAGCTAGGACAAACTTCTGTCCTAGCTCTGTGTTGTTGTATTGTTTTGTAATTATATGTGGTATGTTTCACTTCACTGTGTACTGCATCAGCTATATATGGTTATATATGAAATGACTAGGGCTGGGTATCGAATTCGATACTTTTTAAGCACCGACCGAATTGCCTCGATACTATAGAGTATCGAAAAATGTCTTTTCGTTCGGTATCAAATTTAATCCTGTCAGTGAGCCAATAAGCATGCAGCATGCTTGGCATGACTAAATCAAATGCTGGTGATTGGCTGTAGCAAGGCACCAAGGAAAAACACTAGTTTACACCGGTTATGCCCAGAGACGCGGTTCACACTTGAGGCTGTTGTGTGTGATCATCCTAACCCAGACGTGTTTAAAACATGTGGAAAAGGTCGAAAGTGTGGCTGCATTTTACCAAGCTCGACAACAACAGCGTGCGATGCAACATTTGCAACAAAATAATTGCTGCCAAGACCGGCAACACGTCAAATCTGGTGAAGCACTTAATCGTG
Organism: Hemibagrus wyckioides; assembly: GCF_019097595.1. Lineage (NCBI taxonomy): Eukaryota > Metazoa > Chordata > Actinopteri > Siluriformes > Bagridae > Hemibagrus > Hemibagrus wyckioides. The sequence goes on from NC_080731.1 coordinate 19,289,373, forward strand.
CACGGAATAAACATAAGAGCAGAAAGTTGATCCATCTTCGACTGCAGGAAGACCGAGCCGATGCGGTCATCCTCTCTGTGTTTTCTGCCCCAGAGCCTGCTTTGACATGGCCACCACACGGGTAAGCTTAACTTTTAGCAAACAAGCAAACAACATCGGCTTATAACTTATAGTGCTACAAGCTTGTGATCTATTTACGTTAGCTTTTCTTTCTGTGCGCGGTAACTTCGTACTAACGTTATATATTGTGACCAACGTAACGTTAGATTTTGTTTGGATGGCTATAGATAGATAGCTAAATCTATGCTAAAAATGTTTTAAGGTTAACAGAAACTGGTCATGTTTAACTCACATTAAAGTTGTTAAAGCATGCTTATCCTTAAGGTTGGTTGAATTAACAGTTTTGTTTTCTTCCCCTCCCCTTACATTAATGTTATAGCCTCTGCTCCTGCTGACCCTGGAATTAGGAGACATTTAAGTGTTAATCTGTTCACACTGGCAGAAAAAGGAAAAATGAAGAAGGAAAAGCAAGATGAATGCCACAGAGCAGTCACAAACTTTATTGTTAAAGGTTTGTTGCCTTTTTCTACAGTGGAGTCTCCATGGTGGAGGTAAGTAAGCTGTAAGTGGTTGTGTTGTTTACCAAGTACGTGTAGATACTTTAAGTTATTGTCCCAGGGACTGTATTACAGAAACAGCCGAACTTACAAACCTATCTTACTGATTAGTAACCGTGGTAATTTAACTAAGAATATATAACTTTTTTAAAATCATAGGTCAAGAATTAAGATTTAAGTGGAGGACATGGCAACTGAATCAAGAACACCAACCACTGTCAGCAGCACTTCAGAGAAGATTAAGACAGAGATAAAGCACTACAGATTACTTCCATCTACGCTGTCCTCAGTGAGTCCAGTAACCTGGTGGTGGGACATGAAGGACACTCTGCCAGTGCTTTCTGATTTGGCAACAAGGTATCTCTGTGTGCAAGCATCATCCACACCATCAGAGTGTTCATTTTCTACTGCTGGGGACATTATTAGTCAAGAGCGAGCTTGTGTGTCTCCTTTTTTTGAAGAAGAACTGCTGAGCTATTTAAAGATCTTAAGCAGTAGTAAGCAACATGTATTGACTTAAAACTGATTAAACTTTATAAAAGATTGGCACTGATGTATTGTGTTGGGTACATTTTGTTCGTTTGTGCTTTTTTGTTTCCTTGTGCAGTGGCTCAGGAGTCTTTGAATCTGTATAAAAAAGTCAACAACCTAAAACTAAAATAAAACCAAGTTTCTCTGAGGTAATGTGCAATGTACTTTTGTTAAAATGGATTTCATAAAATTGGTATTGAAAAAAGTATTGTTCAGGAACCGGTATCGAAGTCAAGGTGTCGGTATCGAAAATCTTTGAACGATGCCCTAGAAATGACAATAAAGCTTCTTGACTTAACTTGAAAGTTTTTGCTTTCACCCTTAGATAATCTTGTAATTGTAGATAACTAAAGAATTTTTTATTAAAAACAATGCTCCAAATGTGGAGCATTGGTTTCTGCCCATATCCTGAAACTTTTATTTTGCTGGCATACAGTGAAGAATCTGTTCCCTATTGAGGTGTTTTGGGGGAGAGAATGGAGGCATGTTAGAAACAGTGACTTTTGTGGCCGGGGCAGAGAGCGGGGTAATGTTCATATGCGTCTTCTTAACCCAAATGCCACTACCAATTTTCTGTGTTCAGAAAAACAACAACTGCTTTATTCATTTGCGAGGCAGAGATGATGTTTTCATGGCCCACCTGTCCCCCTACAGCAAGGAGAACACCCTCAACCTACACATTTATGTCCAGAACACACCTGAAACCATTCCAAAGTGAGAGGGAAGACTTTACCCCCAAAGGGGGAGATGCCATGTCACTTCACACACCGTGCACAAACACAGCTTTTAAACACCTGCTCTTTTGTCTACACAAATTTGTTAAGAAAAGGTAAAGACAACAAAAGAGGAAAATATTTAAAAAACTAAGAAAATCAGCAGATGCTCACTCATGCACTCTCACCGAGGACATGCAATCTCACTCCCAGCATGCACCAGAGAGAGAGAGAATCACCTCACAGATCTTGCACAGTAACTCGTGCACTCCTGCTGTAGAGGCTTTGAGGTAATCACGCCGCTGCAGAACCAGCTGCACCATCTGGTTCTCCAGTGCTGACCGCTTCCTGAAGCACCACACACACACACACACACCATTAGTTCTACACAATAGATAACATGATTCCTAGTTTCTAGTCTTCAGGGTTTGGACAGTACAGGGACAGGAGTGCTTAAATCACTTTCACACACACACAGCTGGCAGGAGTTCATTCGATACTGAGACAGGATGATTAACTTAATTACCATCATGTCATTACCTCCACTCCTCGTTTCTTACACACACACACACACCCAGCAGCTATTTCTCAAAAACAGTATATTTTTAATTCTTCCTTTCTTCCAGAAGCATGTATTAGTGTGTTATGTTGATGTGCTACATAACTTTGTGTCTTTACAGCAACACACACACAGAACTGAATGAATATCTGACCAATAGGAGTCATGGGTAAGCTAGTTTTTTCCTGATTGAGGCTTCAAGTCAAGTTTTATTGTCATTTCAACCACATATAGCTGACGCAGTACACAGTGAAATGAAACAACATTTCTCCAGGACCCAAAACAATACAACAACACAGAGCTAGGACAGAAGTTTGTCCTAGCGACATAAAGTGCAACTAGTGCAAAGACAAAACAGTGCAGAAAGTACAATAAACAACACAGGACACAAAGCACCGAAAAACTAAACAAAATGAATGTACACAAGCGAGAAACTTTAAAAACCAAGTATCTAATAACATACAGCTCTGGAAAAAAATAATTATTTTCTTATGCAAAATAATGAGTTTCTTCTGTTTATTTCTTCCAGGTTCATGTATTGGTGAGATGAAGAGTTTTGTTTCATTTTTTGTGAACTGCTGACAATATTTCTCCTAAATTCAGAATATAACTATTGTTATTTAGAGTGTATATTTAAAGGAAATGACAACACATCAAAATAACCCAAGATCATGCAGTATTTGCAGAGTTTTAATGACTCAAATAAAACAAAATGCAAATAATTTGTCAATAAATTGTGTTAATGCTTTGGGTAAATAACATTAAGAAATCAGTATTTGGTGGAATATTTGCATGTGTTTTGGCTCCATGATCTCCACCAGTTTCTCACATTGTTGTTGAGGAACTTTATACCACTTTGCAAAAAAGCAAACAGCTCAGCTTTTCTTAATGGTTTGTAACCAGCCATCTTCCTCTTGATGACATTCCAGAGGTTTTCAATAGGGTTCACATCTGGAGATTGGGCAGTGGTCTCTTATTTTTTTACAGAGCTGTATGTTGTGCTTACAGCTCATATACACATATACAAAGCAGCATGACAATATGAAGTGTGCAATAATGCAGTAACAGCGATTGAATTAGTGCAAACAAAATGTAAACATTTATAGTGTGAGTTAGTTCACACAGGTCTGTGTGTGAGTGTGTGTGAGGGAGAGTTGATACTGTTTTAGTTCTGGGTGTTGAGGAACCTGATGGCTTGAGGAAAGAAACTGTTCAACACTCTGGTTGTGAGGCCCAAATGCTCCAGTACTTCTTTCCAGATGGCAGGAGGGTGAAGAGTGTGTGTGAGGGGTGTGTAAGAGTGTGTGTGAGGGGTGTGTAAGAGTGTGTGTGAGGGGTGTGTGGGGTGTGTAAGAGTGTGTGTGAGGGGTGTGTGTGGTGTGTAAGAGTGTGTGTGAGGGGTGTGTAAGAGTGTGTGTGAGGGGTGTGTAAGAGTGTGTGTGAGGGGTGTGTAAGAGTGTGTGTGAGGGGTGTGTGTGTAAGAGTGTGTGTGAGGGGTGTGTGTGGTGTGTAAGAGTGTGTGTGAGGGGTGTGTGGGGTGTGTTAGAGTGTGTGTGAGGGGTGTGTGGGGTGTGTAAGAGTGTGTGTGAGGGGTGTGTGTGGTGTGTTAGAGTGTGTGTGAGGGGTGTGTGTGGTGTGTAAGAGTGTGTGTGAGGGGTGTGTGTGGTGTGTTAGAGTGTGTGTGAGGGGTGTGTGGGGTGTGTAAGAGTGTGTGTGAGGGGTGTGTGGGGTGTGTAAGAGTGTGTGTGAGGGGTGTGTGGGGTGTGTAAGAGTGTGTGTGAGGGGTGTGTGTGGTGTGTAAGAGTGCGTGTGAGGGGTGTGTGGGGTGTGTAAGAGTGCGTGTGAGGGGTGTGTGGGGTGTGTAAGAGTGCGTGTGAGGGGTGTGTGTGGTGTGTAAGAGTGTGTGTGAGGGGTGTGTGGGGTGTGTTAGAGTGTGTGTGAGGGGTGTGTGTGGTGTGTTAGAGTGTGTGTGAGGGGTGTGTGGGGTGTGTTAGAGTGTGTGTGAGGGGTGTGTAATGTCTGTGATAGAGGGGAGAGAGACTCTGATGATCTTCTCAGCTGTCCTCACTGTCCCCTGAAGGGTCTTGTGATCTGAGACGGTCCAGTTCCCAAACCAGACAGTGATGCAGCTGCTCAGGACGCTCTCCATGGTCCCTCTGTAGAACACAGTCAGGATGGGGGGAGGGAGACGGGCTTTCCTCAGCCTCCTCAGGAAGTAGAGGCGCTGCTGGGCTTTCTTGGTGATGGAGCTGGTGTTGAGTGACCAGGAGACGTTTTCTGCCAGATGAACACCAAGGAATTTGGTGCTCTTGATGATCTCCACAGAGGATCTTAGTCGTTCAGGGAGAGGTTGTTGGCTCTAAACCAGGCTATTATCTGTTGCACCTCCTCTCTGTATGCTGATTCATCATTTTTGCTGATGAGACCCACCACAGTCGTGTCATTGGTGAACTTAGTGATGTGGTTCAAGCTGTGCATTGCTACACAGTCGTGAGTCAGCAGAGTGAACAGCAGTGGACTAAGCACTCAGCCCTGAGGAGCTCCAGTGCTTAGTGTTGTGGTGTTGGAGATGCTGTTCCTGATCTGGACTGACTGGGGTCTCCCAGTCAAAAAGTCTACAATCCAATTGCAGAGGGAGGTGTGCAGGCCCAGCAGGCTCAGTGGGATGATGGTATTGAATGCTGAACTGAAGTCTATGAACAGCATTTGTACTTATGAGTCCTTATTGTCCAGGTGTGTGAGGTCCAGATAGAGGGTTGTGGTGATGGCATCGTCGATGGAGAGGTTAGGACGATACACAAACTGTATGGGGTCCAGTGAGGGTGGTAGCTGGGTCTTAATGTACCTCATGACGAGCCTCTCGAAGCATTTCATTATGATGTGTGTGAGTGTGACAAGACGATATTCAGTGAAGCCGTAGACTTCCTCAGCATGATGGTCGTTGTCTTGAGATTCAAGATTCAAGATTCTTTATTATCATTTCAACCACATATATCTGACGCAGTACATAGTGAAATGAAACGTCTCTCCAGGACCTGGTGCTACAGAAACATACAACATAAAGATCAAATACGAAAAAACACAGAGCTAGGACCAAGGTTTTTGTCTTTATGTGACTTTTGCCACATAAAGTGCAGCTTGTGCAGCTAGGTGCAAACAGAGCAAAGACAAAACAGTACAGAAACAGTAGGTACAAAAAGACAACACAAAAACAACACACTTAGCGCCGAAAAAGAAAAAGAACATGTGTAGTGAAATGTAAAAAATGAAATGGAATAAAAAATGAAATGATGTTCAGAGTAGCAGCGGTTGAGGTAGTGCAAATAGAAATAGGCATAAACATAAATATAAACATAGCAGCGTAATGAAACAATAACAGGGTTTGAGGTACTGCAATAAATAGTGAACAATATAAGTTATGTGTGTTTCCACACAGGTGAGAGTGTGTGTGTGTGTGTGTGTGTGTGTGTGTGAGTGTGAGAGAGAGAGAGAGACACGGGGTTTTGTACAGTTCAGTTCTCTTTAGTCTTGTACAGTTCTGGGTTTATGTATGAGTGTGAGAGAGAAAGAGATTTTTTTCTTTTTCTGCAATACAGTCCTGAATGTTGAGTAGGAACAAGGGAAATATTGTTCTGCACATTACCTTAGCACTCTGCCTCTCAGTTTGTCTGCTCCAGCACTTCCGTGGGTTAACTCTGCATAGTAGAGTTATCCTCAGTTCAGCCATGGATAGACAGAGAACCTAGTCGTTATGAGGAGGGATGTACTTCCTCGCCGCTATGTTGTTCTGAACCTCGAAACAAGCATAGAAGTCGTTCAGCACATCTGGGAGGGAGGTGTCACTGTAGGGCTGCACGATTATGATAAAAATCATAATTGCCGATTATTCTCTTGAAACTGCGATTGCGATTATTAATTACGATGATCACAATTTACATTAAATGGTGTTTCGAATACCTTCATACCATTGTTTGAAGTAACTGCATGTCATATTTTATATAAACATGAAAAAAAATACCTCATTAACTCATTCAAACTCAACGCCACAAATCTGATTGCTCCTGCTTTTTGCTCGTTATCTTACAGAGCTATACAAAATCCCAAATCGCGTCCTGCTCCCTTTACACGTGCACTATGTCTAGTCTACTAGATAATGGTCTTCTACACACTACCTAGTGCACTAGTACGTGGTTTGGGACTGAGCCCGAGATTTACCAGCTACAAAACAGCTAACCAGACGAAGCTGAGATTTAAAGGAACTCGACTCCAATTTTCTAAAGGATTTCGGACAATAACACAATTATACACAACACCACAATTTACTTCCATTAATCACTTAAACAACCCAATTAGCTCGGGAGGTATTCCGTTAGCTAGCATGCTATTTTGACTAGCTTCCCCACGGCTAACACAGGACTTTTAACACATTATTACAGGCTGTAAATATAAATAAATAATGAAATAAAGATGTTTATACCGCCTGTATTTGTTTTTCCAGCTGTCTGTAGTCGTTCTCCCAAACAAGCCAGTGCAGGGGAAACTTCTGTTTAAAGTCCATTTCACACTCCTTTAAAATATATTATATATAAAAAAAAAACCCTAGTACCTAGTATGGGAATATTTCCCATAAGCCACATTTATTTAAATATAAAAGAAAGAAAGTTTATTGGGATTATTTAACGCACAGACATGGTAGAGAAAGCAGAGACTTTCCAAAATAAAACTTTCCCACAAAACAAGGAAGTGAGCGGAGTAAACCATTAGCGCAAAACGCAGGGGGTGGAGGTTGTAAGAAGTATAATATAACATTTAACTTTTAAAAAATTTAATATTTTTAAAAAGTAATAAAATAATAGTTTCCTGTACGTCTTGCGAAATCTATTCATAATTTCATGGTTAATTTTTAGTTGCTAAGTTAGAAACGGCTTCCACAAAATGGTGCTGAACCACTTCATTTAAAGAGGGGGAGTTTGGGTTGTACCAAGTCCTTTTGTGTTACTTAATGCATTAATGCTAATTGCGGCCATATCGGTGCTACATGGCTAATATTCACAAATAGGGCTAAACGCTAAAAGTTCATTAAAACTAAACATTTCATGCTTCATTTAAGATGTTAAATAAAACAGAGACACGTATAAACTTTAAATTCGTTGTTATGGAAACCGAGCGGCTAGCTTTGCTTTTTATTGAAGTGCTAGGTAAAGTGACTCGGTGGAGTGATTCGATTCTTTTGAAGAAACCGACTCTTCTCGAAGGAGTCGATTCCTAATGTAGATATTGTAATGTATGATTTGATGTGTACACATCTCACAGAAACTCTGAGCGTTTATACCTGAGACACAGAAATGATGATACATGTCTCAAAAAACTTACTTAATCTGCAGAATTAAATTTTTGTTTAATGCTGTAATTCATGAATGTATAGTTTATTCCTACCTGCATTCACATCTGTAAAGAGATAACATTTACACCCACTGGTACATTGTTCATTGAATAATTATTATCCTGCCTTGATGCCTGATGACTCCTGAGACCTGAAGATAGATTGGATAAGTGGTACAGACAATGAAATGCTTATAGCCACACCATTCTAAACTCTGCTGTAAGCTTTTTTTTTACTGCAATGGTAAGTGTACTGTTGAAGACCAGAGACTTTCCCTTCAGATGAGGTGACAAAGGTGGCACTAAGAAAAAAAATGGCCAAACAGTCCAGGGCCATCAGAGAGCCACCACCCATCATCTGGTCCTTACCAATCTGGACAAAGAAAGCATAAATGTACAAAGATGTACAAATGCTGTTCATAGACTTCAGTTCGAAAAGCTGAGCCTGCTGGCCCTAAACAGCTTCCTTTGCAGTTAGTCCAGGTCATGCAGAGTCCAGTCCAGTCTCAATGGTCCCACTGAGAGCATCCTGAGCATCCTCTGTGTCATGGGGAGTCTAGAGACCCTGCAGCAGATAGTGAGGACAGCTGAAATGATCATCAGAGTCTCTCTTCCCTTCATCAGGGAGATTTACACCACACTTTTAATGTACTTAGGTCTTCATTCTCTAGTTGTTTTGTGTAGCTCTGTATTTTTATGTACACCATGAACCTGAAGGAACTTTGTTTCATTTCACTTTGTGTTGCACCAGCTATATATGGCTAAAATGACAATAAAAGCTTCTTTATTTGACACTCTTATAATTAAATCGTTTATAGTAAATAGCGAATAATTTTAGATCTAAGATAGATAGAATTAGTTGATAAAAAAAGAGGACTTATGAATATACATGAAGGTTTGATTTATTTTAATTAAATAACTTTAGAGCCTACTAAGGTTTTCTGGCTCAACTGTCAGGAGTCAAAGGCCAGCCATCTCTCTAACCACAAGTTTATAAGCAGCATCTGACCATTTCATGGTTTAATTTTTTCCAACCACAGATCTGATACTCAGGACGTTTATATGCATTACGATGAACCACAAATATATATGAAACTCACCTTGCATTTTACCCGCTTCTGACCACCGGGTGCTTTCTCACACTCTGCAGTTTCCGTTTATCACTCTGCAGGAAAGCAACTGAATTATTATCATCATTATCATTTTTTTTTAGAAATGATGACAGAGTGTTGATTCATGTGTACAATTCATATATCAATTCACACTGCTGATAATAAAAACAAATGAAAAATTAAACAGGGCTGAATATTTTTAATAACATAAAAATGACATGATTAAATATCTTCATACACAAAAATTCAGGTTCTCATTGTGAAAACAACTGAAACTCTATGTAGGTAGTAAACTGAGCTCAGGATCAAACCCTAGAGCCTGAATTTTTAAGGGACCAGTGCTAACTGCTACACTGCTATACTGAGTGTAACTATAGTGTACATCTCTTGAAATAAATTAAAACATGAACATATATTAAACATGAACTGTAAAACTCTCCAAATATACAGTAATACTCATCAAAAAAGCTCAATACTCAAACATGCCATTAAATCTTTAATCTCACTTTATTTCCATTTAATCTAATTTCATGTAGATTTTTTTTTATTTTTAACAGAGCTGTAGGCTTCAGAAATAACCACATCCCCTCTACACACACACACACACACAGAGGGAGAGAGGGAGATACACCAGGGTTTGATTCACCCAACAGACCGTTTCCTCTTTGTCTCTGGTCTGATACACAATGCTTCAGTTTACAACTCTCTCTGTGTTTCTCTGCATTATGGGTGAGTTTATAATCAAATTGATTTGGGATAAGATTTTGTTACTGCAGTTTACAAAATGTTCAGTTTAATTTAGTTCAGTATGAATTTTAGATGCAAATAATACATGTAATACAAATAATACAGACAATAATACATGTAGAAACCTTTCTAAAATCTCCTCTGTTAGCTCTGTGTATTAAAGTGAGATGTGACGTGTTATAATGTGTGTTGTGTTTTCTGTGTTGCAGGTTTGCTCTCAGAGACTCTGAGCTCTTTAACTTTGGAGGCAGAAGCTGGAGATAACGTCACTATTTGGTGCCAACATGATCTGAAACGTCCAGAAAAGATCTTCTGGTTTAAACACATGTGTGATTCAGTTCCACTTCTTCTTGGGTGTAAAAGGTTTTTGCCTTCAGCTCCATCAGAAAATTGTGTGTTCTTTAGTGAGAGTGAGAGAATAGTGATGTCTGTTCATGGCAGTAAAACGTCTCTCACAATCACTGCAGTAAACGTCTCTGATACAGGACTCTATTACTGCAGCTTCACTGAGAGAATGATCTTCAGCAACTCCACCTATTTACATGTGAAAGGTACATTTATAGAGTAAATTATTAAAAGTAGAAGTTAATTAGATGACTGAGGTGGTAAAAGTATTGTTTCATTTTTCAGGGCAAAAGAAAACACTTTCTGAAAACCAAGACAGAGGAAAAGGTTTGATATTTTTCTTCTCACAGAAGTTTTTTTTACATTTCTAAATCAAATATTAATGGTTAATATTTTTTACAAACTCCACCTATTTACACGTGAAAGGTACATTTATAGTGAAGAGATTCCGAAAAAGTTGATTAATGTGACTGAAAGAAAGCACTTTCTGAGAACACAGATAGAGAAATTGATATTTCTGCTCTCACAAACATTTTTTTAGATTTCTAAATCAATACATAATGATTAAAACACTTTCATTAATGTTTTGTTCTCCCAGGTTCTGTGTCTCCTGCTGTGTTCTTCATGCTGATTGTGGTGTTTGGTGCAGTGATTGTGTTTCTTCTCTGTGTCCCAATCTTCATCATACTGAAACACAGAAAAACACACAGAGGTAAAAATATATACTTCTCTACTATTAATACTACTACTACTACTACTACTACTAATAATATTGTCTCTGTGGTGTTGCTTTAGGTGCTGACAAAGACACCTATGAGGTAAATCTGAAACTACAAAAGTTAAAACCAAAGAAGGGCAGTAGATACACTGACCTTTAGATTTATTAACATTGATTTAATTTTGATGTTAAATATTTTATTTGTGTCTTATACAAATATGTCTTAAGGTGATTAATATGATTTAGCTGGCAACAAGTTAACCCTAACTTATGCAGTGAGTAGCTTCTCATTTCTTAAACAACCATGTTGGAAGACATTGGCCACGACAGAATCCAGACCTTAACCACCATTGAGAATCTCTGGGATGTGCTGAAGAAGACTTTATGCAGTGTTCTGACTTTCCCATCATCAGTAGATGTTGGAGAGAAATAAATGGAGCTCTGAACAGAAATAATTGTTGTGACATTGCATAAGCTTATTGAAACAATGCTACAGTGACTGCAGGCTGTAATCTAAGCAAATATTAGAGTGTGTGACTTTTTTTGGCCAGGCAGTGTAATATGTGTTAATATTTGCGGGTTGTAATTTCCACTATTGTATTGTCTCTGACCCTTACCTATCTCTGTTTTATCAGATTTATTCTCAGGAACAATGAAAGTACACATGCTAAATTTCTAAAAGAACGAGGCTCTGAAGTTTCTCCTCCACGAGGGCTTTATGATCTCTATTAAAGCTCACACCAGCTTAATTAGAACCTCTAGATGTTCGGTTTCCCTAATTTATTTTTAGATTTTATCGTCTCTGTGTATCTTCTGTGTTCCTGCAGGTTTCTGACTCGGACTCAGAAGGCATAGTCTATTACGCTTCACCACAGTCTTTTAAGAAGAAAACCAAGAGGAACAAGATACACGATGAAAACTTGTATACACATGTTCTATATTATTCAGAGGGACAGAGGAAAGTGTGAACATAACGTCATATCATCTACATTTTATTAATCTCATATTAAACAGATGTTTGAGATGGTCTTAGGTTGAAGGAATTCTATTATTTAATAAATCTCACTTACAGATATTTTATAACAAGCATTTCAGGATTCTGTACATTTCTTTCTTCTTCTTCTTCTTCTTCTTCTTCTTAATTTTATGTAAATCTTGCATCTAGTCTCTTGGTTTATAATCCAATGTAATAAAATATTTAGCTGCAATCAGATACACTTATTTGCTTTGTTGTTGTGCCTAATTAAACAGCAGATTTGTAAAGGCTCTGACAATAAAAAACTGCTATTTGTATGAATCACTTATGTAGACATTGTGGCAAAACTTTATACATGTGTATAATATGAAAATAATAAAGCATCTGCAGGTTGCTGTTGTTGTAGGACCATAATGATTGCTGGTGGTGTTAAGTGTTTAATTTAATTAAGAGTTGAATTTAAGTTGCATGGTAAATCTCTAGTTGATCAGTAGGAGGCAGAAATTCTCTCTTATATTAAGAGAGTCTTCAGCTCAACCCCTGATGCTAAAGTGCACGTCCATATTGAACAATGGCCGAGAAGTGCAAAACAAAATAACAAATCCAAAAACAAAACAAATATTTCAAAAACAAAATAACAAACATATATATGTAACCGAGCGTTATTCCTGGGTTCGCCTAAACACTAAGAAATGAAATAACGAAACTTTGTGGTTCCAACACAACCTTTATTTCTGTGCTGCACGTCTCCAGAAAACTCTTAAAACACTGCCCGAAAACTCAAGTATCTTGCGCGCATGTACACTTGCCTACCTACGGCAAGTCCAGAAGGGAAAAATGCATTCACACACACATATACAAAATGAATATTAAACATCTATAATTACTTTAAATAGAATAACTATTAAGTCTGTTACATATATTTATCTTTATAAGAAAATGGAATTCATTCTGAACTACTTTAAGGAAGGTCGTTCATCTGTCGTGATTATGGATATACTGATAGTGTATCATAGCATAAAGATTAGTTTGCGATCTCTAAAATCACACCTAAAGAACGCAGGTATGTTTAGAAGACAAAACTATTGCAGACTGAAGGATGTAAGGAGCGCTATAAGAGCAGAACTGTGTTCATACTCACACCAATCCACTTTCTACTGCTGCAGCGTGCTGGACTTCCTATATCCTGAGTGACAGACGTTTTGGCCAATCAGAGGTAAGAATTCCATTCACAAACTATACCTACCTTTTCGTGTTTGTCTAAATTAGCCGTGTGTTTTCTGAATTGTTATTTTGTTTCTAGATTTGTTATTTTGTTTTCTGATTTGATATTGTGGTTTTGGATTTATTATTTTGTTTTGCACTTCTCGGCCACTGTAGAATTGCTATGTGTTTGTTTACGTTTCACGTGCGTTTTTGTTTCGATTCATCTTGTCATGTCTTTTCTCCACACATGTCCTGTCCTAGGTGGTCACCTTATAGTTTGTCCTTTAATTATTTTGTATATTTAAACCCCAGTGTGTTTTTTTCCTGTATAGCCGACTGGCAAGACCTAGCCTTTTGGTCCTTGTGTTATTTCGGTTCCCATTTTGGATCTCGTTCTGTTCCCTAGTTTTCTGTACACCACCCAGTATACAGCTAGAACATACTGCACTAAATGCATTTTAGTCACAACAATTTCATAATTTCACAACATAATACTACATGTTGTACTATGTACAGTGTTTATGTAACAATTTTTTTTTTATTTTAATTGTATTAAATTTTGAATAATAATAAAACATTTTAATTGTTGGCACATTACAGTAGCACTAGACAAACAAATAGAGTAAAATGAGAAACAAAGGAGGTAAGAGAGATTTAGTTTAAACGTTTGAGGTGAGGGAGGGTGTTAAAGTGTGGATTCATTCAAATTCAAATTTTATTTATCACATACAAAATCATACACAGTACGACATGTAGTGAAATGCTTTTTATGACTGTCCTTTGTTTTGAAGAAAGAAGAATAGAGTAAAAGTGTGTGGACATGTAAAATATAGGGATATAGATAAAATATTTAGAGAAAAATAGGAAAAATAAAAATGAACATAGTAGAAATTAAAGACACGATAAATTATGAAAATCGAATAGTTATCAGAGAAGCATATACAAATATATACACTACTCACAAAAAAGTTAAGGATAAGTTAAGTTAAGGATATTTGGCTTTTGGGTGAAATTTCAGGATGCACCTAAAATGCACTATAACCTTTCCAGGTGAACTTAATTTGACCTTCTCTACACTTTTGAATGCACATGTCCAACTGTTCAGTGTTTCAGTACTTTTTGCATAACTTGCTGTTCTCTAACAAGGTGCTTAACAGCAAAATTCACAACTGGTGTTTGATCCGTGACGACCTGCAAAGGTACCTGACCACACCACTATGCACAGGCGTCATCGTCTTGCATGGGCCAGGGAGCATTTATGCTGGACGAGGGACCAGTGGGCCTCAGTGCTGTTCTCTGATGAAAGTCTATTCACGTTGAGCAGAAATGATGGCCGCCAGCGATGTTGGAGACGTCAAGGTGAGCGCTATGCATCAGCCACTGTTGTGGTGGTGTTACAGTCCGGGCAGGTGTGTCTACTCAATACAGAACTGCCCTACATCTTGTGAATGGTACAGTGACAAGCCAATACTACCTGAATAACATCATTAATCCAGTCATTGTGCCCCTGCATGAACAACACAGGCCTAATTTCATCTTCATGGACGACAATGCTCCAGCTCATCGAGGTCGCATCATTAGGGAACGGCTGCTGGAGGCTGGGGTACCTCAAATGGAGTGGCCTGCACTTTCTACAGACCTGAATCCCATAGAAAACCTCTGGGATCAGCTGATTCACCGTGTAGAGGCTCGTAACCCTGCACCCCAGAACCTCAATGACCTGAGGGCTGCCTTCAAGAAGAGTGGAATGCCATGCCTCAGCAGACAATAAGTCGACTTGTGAACAGCATGAGACGTCGTTGTCAAGCTGTAATTAATGGTTAAGGGCACATGACAAATTATTGAGACATTGACATTTTTTATTACAACTGTTGTTGGCTTTTTTTTCAATAAATTGTTTGAGATGAGGAAATCACCATTGCGTGCTTCTACTTAAATGCCCTACTTTCATGATATAATATCACTGTAGTGTGAACTTTTTACATTTTTCATAAATTTCACCCAAAAGCCAAATATCCTTAACTTTTTGTGAGTAGTGTATGTGTATAGTTTTTCTTTTTCCTATTTTTCTCTAAATATTTTACATAATTATTTTATATATAATATAATAAGATAAAAAAAGTAAAATAAATATATAGATATAAAAGGCTGTAGGGAGTAGCGCAGTTATTGTGTGTGTGACAATCAGCTGAGGTAGAACGTCATGTGTGGGGGAAGTCCAGATGTCCAGGTTCTAGGTGTTCTGGTTGAGGGCCCTAATGGCCTGCGGGAAGAAACTTCTCCTCATTCTCTCTGTGTTTGCCTTCAAGGAACGGAAACGTTTCCCTGAGCGCAATAGAGAGAAGAGTCCATTGTTGGGATGGCTGAGGTCCTTCATAATCTTCCTGGCCTTGGTCCAGCACCGCTTGCTGTATATAGTGTCCAGGTCAGGAAGCTCGGCGCGGATGGTACGCTCGGCTGATCGCACCACCCTCTGGAGATCTTGCCTGTCCTGCTTGGTGCTGTTTCCAAATCAGGCTGTGATATTTCCCATCAGGATGCTCACAATGGTGCAGGTGTAGAATGTCTTTAGCACCTTTGAGGGCAGTTTATAGTCCTTTAGGCGTCTGATATGGTATAGATGCTTCCTCACCAGGGTGATGACGTGACAGGACCTAGGTACCAGAAACTGTCCACTCTCTCCACTGGGGTCCCGTTGATAGTGAGGGGCTGGAAATTCCTCTCCTGCTTTGTGCTGAAGTCCACTATCAGCTCCTTAGTCTTGCTGACGTTCAGGAGGAGATTATTGTCCTGGCACTATGTCTCCAGGTTTTTAATCTCCTTTTGGTAGGCTGTCTTGTCATTGCTGGAGATCAGGCCCACCACCATAGTATCATCCGCAAACTTAACGATGTTGGTGGAGCTGGAAGTGGCCACACAGTCGTAGGTGTGCAGTGAGTATGGGAGGGGGCTCAGAACACAACCCTGGGGAGCTCCAGTGCTGAGGGTGAGTGAAGGTGAGACATGGTTGCTGCCTGTGGTCTGTCTGTCAAGAAGTTGAAGATCCATCGACACAGGGACAGGCTGAGGCCCAGGATCTCAAACTTAGTGGTGAGTATGGAGGGAATTATGGTGTTAAATGCTGAACTGTAGTCAACAAACAGCATTTTAACATAGGTCCCCTTTTTGCTGTCCAGATGGCTCAGGGCTGTGTGATGGAGGTCTGTGATGGTGTCCTCAGTAGAACGGTTGGGCCGGTATGCGAACTGTAGCGGGTCTAGGGTGTCAGGTAGGGAAGAAGTGATGTCTCTAATTAGTCTTTCGAAGCACTTCATCACTACTGAGGTCAGGGCTACTTGTTGGTTGTCATTGAGGCAGGTGGGCTGAGGTTTCTTGGGGACAGGAAAAATGGTGGACCGTTGGAAGGGAGAGGTTGAATATTTCACTGAAGACAGGTGCAAGCTGGTCAGGATTATAGACTGTTCCAAGGAGAGGTTGAATATTTCAGTGAACACAAGTGCAAGCTGGTCGGCACAGGCCTTCAGGACCTGACCCGTGATGCCATCTGGTCCTGCTGCTTTCCTGGTGTTCACTCTCCTGAATGCCTTTCTCGAGTCATGCTCTGAGATGATTCGCCTCCTTCACCACTCTGCCACACTGTAGGATGCAGCTTTATTGTCGTCCATGTTTTCACTGCTGAGCCCCGTGTTGTACACAGTGGAGCAGGATCTCAGAGCATCGAAGACGGATTTATCCACCCATGGCTTCTGATTGGGAAAAGTTCTGATGATAGTTTTGCGAACTGTGTTATCCACTAATTTCCCAATGAATCACATGTTGAGGTCATCATGTTGAAACCGCGCTGAAACGTCCCAGTCTGCGTCATCAAGTGCGTCCTGTAGAACGGCCACCAATTGGTCCGTCCAGCACGAAACCTCCCTCTGAGCCGGAACTTCCTGCTTGAACCTTTAAACTGTTAAAGTCCCCCGCCATAATAAGCACAGCGTACAAAGAAAAAGGGGTAGGAGCAGTCATGACGGCAGCCGACCTCACCGGCGCCATCTTGGAATACATGGTTATGGATGGGTATGCTTCTTGATATTTTTAATTACATTTTTAAAAGTAAAAAGAAAATATCTATCTGTCTGTCATAGAGATAAAGTAGTTACAGAGTATATTGTGCAAAAATAAGAAAAGACAAGACATATTACAGAGGAAATACAGAGAAAAACAAACTTTGAAAAGAATTTGAATTTGAAAAGAAAAAGTTGCAGAATAGGATGCAGATGGTATAACATTTGTCCTGTAGTGCATATCCTTCTATACCCCTGAACTTCTGTGACATGTTTATTTACATTTGGGGACTCAGTTCAAGAGGGACACATGTTTAACAACATAATAAAATCCTGGCCTGGCCCAATCACCCAAGTTTAAAATATCACAAGCACATTTCCCAAAAATGTTTCAAATATTTAAAATATATTCTTCATACTCATACTGTCTCCTAGAAAAACACACAAAAAAACTCAGTGAGATTTTCTGTAAATTATGACTTTAATTATGATTTCTGTAAATATTCCAGGATAAAATTTAAACCAAACACTAAACTCAACATTATATTACATTTTAAATGTTATTAAAATATTAATACCTCAAAGTGTGTGAAGTTGTGAGGAACAGGACCGACAAAAGACAATGAAAAAAAGAAAATAAGGGTAACGGTTGGGTGACGTCTCTCTGAGCTCCACATCCTCATGCACAGGACCTCCGCCCTCCCTCCAGGGGATATTCACTGCTTCAGGGAAGAAACCTGTAGTGTGACACACCACCTCTGGAGAAGACTTTTTCTGGAACACTGAAGCTGTAGGAGGATCTGCAGAGACACACAGAGACAGAAATATTAAAACTGTCTGAGATTTATTGTTATATAAATAACATTAGAAAAAATGATTTCAATTATTTTTCATACAACTAAATTTGGTCAGAAGGAAGTATTTTTTTCTTTGCAAACATCCATCCATCCATTGTCTATACCCACTTTATTCCTAATCAGGGTCACAGGGATCTGCTGCAGTCTATCCCAGCACACATTGGGCGAAAGATGACGCCAGTCCATCTTCTTTGCAAACAATGAAATAAAAAGCTGTGAAAGCCAGTTTAGATTTATACAGGGAAAAAATATATAATTACATAAAGTTGTGACGACTCGTTAGCGGCAGGTTGGATAGAATCCATTTGCAGATTTATTGAAGAAGACAGCAGGAACAACTCGTAAACCTTTAGCAGCACAGAAGACCGGAAAAAAACCAGAAAACCAAATAACACTAGCGACAAAACCAAAACACAAACCGAAACTCGTAAATGATAGGATAAACAGGCGAAAGTCCATACACAATAGTCCATACGAGAAAGGGAGTAATCCAAGGCTTGGTAAGTCGCACGGCAACATTACTTCGCAAAGAATTAGCGTTATGGTTAGCATGCTGCTTATATCCTAGCGTGCTACCAGGAAGTGAACCCAGAGGGGTTAGTATTCAGGTGAGGGCTCCCTTTGGTGGGCTGGATGATGTGGTGACATTACAAAAGTGTGACGTATTCACCATAATTAAATGTGTTTTTGTTGTTATTCTGATGTATTTAAACAGGTGTTTCTACTGAATTTGCCTATATTTATGTTTTTTGTAAAATTGTTATTTAATATATTGAAAGATTGTTATTTCTGCTATTTTATGTACAATATTGTTATTAATTTAGTTTTAATATTTCTGTAATTCATCAGAACCATACCAGTGTCTAACAATCAATATTATTCCACATTCTTACCATTTTTATTTTTTTTCCCTCTTACATTGTCAGCTATGAGCTGTTATTTTCAGCATAAATCTATGTCCCACATTTTTATGCAGTCTGTGCTTTGTCTATGTCTAAGTAATTTAATACAAATATATTTTCATTCTTTAAATCAGCTTTAAAAAGTGTGGCCCCTGGCTTGCATTACTGCAAACTGTCTGGCTCACAGTCCACAGAGTTTGCTGATGTTTGTAGCTAAATCTCTCACATTTCCTTTTCCACACATTTCCTATGTTAGGACAATTAGGGAATCTGCTTTAATTTCAGAAGGTTTGTTTGAAGTAAGACTTATTTATTTCAGTTTTTATTTACTATTATATTAGAAAAATAAAATGATGAAGGTGTTGAAGATCTTAATGATGAAGTTTATTGTAGCTTAGCGAATGGCTGGGTGATACTATCGTCTGTGTTCAGTAACAAATCACATGCTTTACCTTTCCTCTCCCGAGTCTCTCTTCCATAAAACACATACTTCTTTATTCAATCTATGCAATTCTTCTCCAGGTAGCTCTTCTGGTTCTTAGCCTCATATCCTGTAGACTCTGTAGGAAAACATATTTTGAGGTCACTCTAGAATTTACTGTAACACACATTTCTCTTGAATAATCATTTAAGAGTATCACCTCAAGGCTTTTTTATTGCCGTACCTTCAAGGCCTGCCCACTCAAGGCCTTTAAAACTGTAATGCAAGTTTCTTTTCACGGGACTTGGTGACTACAGCACCACCGCAGTGTGTTCTGATCTACAATAAAACATTCCTGCTGAACACTACTTCTGAGTCCCCTGGTCTGCTTCTGTGAATTCACAACAGATGGTGCCGTGACCCGGATAGAGCTGCTCACTTGAAACCAGTCCAGACTGAACTTCTTTAGTAGGGAAGAATTTGGTTTATCCTCTGTTTTTGGCAGGGAAGGTTAGCCACTATTGTGTGTTAGCAATTAGTTGATCCTCTACTTCGGTAGGGAAGAATTTGGTTTATCCTCTCCTTCATAAAAAAATAATTTGTTTTATCTTCTTTTTTGTCAGGAAAAAAAAGGCAAAATGTTTAGGAAGACTTATAGACTAATCCCTACTACTGAGAAAGGTGGACTAACTACCCCTTTGTGGGATGACAGGGAATTCAAATGAATTTTAAATTCAATTTTTTCAAATTTAAATTCAATTCAATCATTGTGACAGAATCAGTCAGACAGAATTTGAAAATATGATATACATCCGGGTTAAAGTTTGGTTTTAAAGCCATAACTTGTGATAGGGCAGCTACAGTTAAAACCATACCTCCACCCACTACCATCAAAGCACTCCGCTCATTCTTAGGAACAGCAGGATACTGTAGACCCTGGATTGAAGAGTATGATTCACTAGCTCAACCACTCTAAGGCCTGTTGAAAGGCACAGTTAAACACTTTGATTCTGTATGTCATTAAGAGCAACAACTCAAGGCGTTTCATGCCCTGAAAAATGCATTATGTCAAGCACCTGCGATTCCCCAGACAGATTTTCCTTTTGTTTTGTATGTCCATGAACACTTACGGTTTATGGCAGCATGCACACACATACTGAACTATACATCTTTGCACTCAGTCTGCAATTTTTGCACATTAAAATTTTCTACACTCTTAAATGCTGCTATGAACTATAATTTTAGCACATGACATCTTTACATTTTTAAATGCTGAACAAAGGTTTTTGCACACCAACAGACTGTATACTGGCTGGTGCTATCTTTATGTATCATTTACATTTTTGGTATTTGGCAGATGCTTTTATCCAGAGTGACGTACAAAAGTCCTTTAAAGTCTCTGTCAATGAATACATTAACAACTGGCTCAATAGGTTCTTAATCTTAAGTTAATAAACTATAAGTCAACTTTTGTCTTGCACTTGGGGCTGATTTCTGGTATTCTTGGTGATCAAGTTCCACATTTGATCCCCATTTCTGGTGGCATCTCCCTGAATACATGACACTATATATGGCTGAAATGACAATAAAACCTTCTTGACTTGACTTTTCCTTGACTAACAAACACCAGGATATTGACGTGCATATTAAATAATACTTTTCATATACTATCATTGCTACATAAGTGCATTGAAAGTTTTAATACTAAGAACACACTGATGTTATAAGATAAACTGTGTGCTATGTGATTAGATTTAAGGCAATAAACATTTATGTTCATGTTTTTTAACATTCATTCATTCATTCATTCATTCATCGTCTATACCCGCTTATTCCTAGGACTCCTAGGGTCACGGGGGTCTGCTGGAGCCTATCCCAGCGCACATAGGGCGAAAGGCAGGGGTACACCCTGGACAGGTCGCCAGTCCATCTGTTTTTTAACATAAAAATATAAAAACATTTTTTTGAGAATTTCTTCTCTTTGTGATGTAGAATTGCACACAAGCTCTGAATGACCAAGTACATAGTTAATTATAAACAAGTCGGGTTACTCATAAATATGACCTTGAGAAATAAGTCAAGTTCTTTTATAGTGTGTGACTGTTAGGAATTTGAAAAATAAAGAATTATAAATGCAAATGTTGTCATAAAGGTCTAAGATTTTAGTGTTTATTAGAGAACTTTAAAATGTATTTGTACTGAACTGGCACAAAGCAACTTTACAGAAATCCTTTAGATTAAGTCCATAATGAACACTCCAGAGGAACAAACGCCTTAAGACAATGAGGAAGAAACTGGAAAACTAAGCAAGCTGCAGGTTAAAGGTTCTTGCTCAAGGGGCCAGCATTGGGAGCTTGGCAGGGTTGGGATTTTAACTCATGATCATCTGATCAGAAGTACAGAAACAGCAATAGCACTCTTTCTGCATCTATCTCCTTGAGGCTTTCAGGTCTGTTGTAGGATGTGACTCTGTGTGATGTTTTAACACTGCTTAAAATGGACAGGTTTTCCTTTTATCTTTAAGGATCCTACCTGCAACAGATGTCAGCTATGTTTATGTAGATAGACCTGTCTAGTAACCATTGTTTTAAATAATTGTTAGAGTTGAATTGTGAATTATATTGAATAATTTTAGACTTAAATCATCAATTAAATCATCACTGTGCAGCTGTTTTAGAAGCTCCATACCCAGGAGTGACAATATGTTAATTCTTCTGTATTTATATGAAAAGATTACTAAATTTTCTCTAGTTCTTTTTGTTCAGTCTTCACATGCCCATCTATTATATCTAAATATAACTGACCACTCATCAACTAGATAGATAGATAGATAGATAGATAGATAGATAGATAGATTGAAATATAACAAAATACTAAATACTACAAATTTAAAGGCATAAGACATAAATAATGTGCAAAAACAAGAATTTAAAGGTACAAGACATAATAAGGAAATGTGCAAAAACCGGATAAGTGCAAAAACTATGTGTGAAAAGTCCTGTGCATATCTCAGTGTATTGAAGAGTTCTGTGCAAACTGGAGTGTATAATGCATATATGACATGGCCTGAACAGTAATCTATGTAGTCTAATCAGTAAAATTAGAATCAGTATTATTTTTTTAAGAAGTGAATGACATGCTGCACTGTTAGTGTTTTACTTTCTCTGCTGCCTGAACATAAAATATAGTTCCCTTTCGAGGGAACTCAATGCTGCGTCCTGACTGACACTATGGGAACACTATGTAGAGGAAGTGTGTCTGTAGCTCCATGTGCACAAATGTCAATTCATTGGCTCGGATAGGACACGTGACAGAGGAATACGCACCAGCATGTCCATATAAGGGCATCTACGTCACGTTCATTCAGTTTTTTTGTCTTCAGGAAGCGCTCTGTTGTATTTCTATTTTACATAGGCATCCGGCTATTTTCTATTTTCACACAGGCATCTGGCCAGAACACAGGCAATTCCTCATGTTTGCTTTTGGGGGCAAAGCTTACCAGTATTGTGTTTTTCCTTTTGGTCTAGCTCTGTCGCCGCGTACCTACACAAAGTGCATGGATGCTGCCCTGGCACTGTTGCATCTCCAGGACATTCGTGTACTCAATTAACTGGATGACTGGCTTATCTTGGCCCAATCCAAGGCCATGGCAGCCAGTCACCGGGATGCGGTGCTTGCCTATATGAGGTCTCTAGGCCTCAGGATCAACCAAGAGAAGTGTGTACTTTCTCCATCTCAGAGAACCACCTTCTTGAGAGTGATTTTGGATTCCACTATAATGCAATGGGGATGTCTATCTCTTGTTTGGGTGGCTTCCATACAGTTAGCATTAAATGCGGTTTGGTGGCAGCAGCCAATGTGATTCCTTTGGGTCTGCTTCACATGAGGCCATTCCAGTTCTGGCTCACAGCCACGGGCTTCGTACCCTACTTATGTGGACAAGACCCTGGTTTCTGGGTCCCAATATAGGGGTGTGTCACCAACGCAGGACTCTTTCGATGGACACCTCACTTTTAGGCTGGGGTGCGGCCACCCAACCCAGGGTCTTTGGGAAGGCCCTCAACTCTCATGGCACATAAATTGCCTGGAGATGAGGGCTGTGTTTCTAGCACTGAAACATTTTCTCACACAACTCAAGGTCTTCCATGTGCTGGTGTGCACAGATAGCACCACAGTTGTTGCTTATATCAACCATCAGGTTTTCTGAGTTTGTGCCTTCTGTTTAAGTTGGTGAAGCAGATCCTGCTCCTGCGCTGAGGGCAATTTTTGTTACAGGGCACATAAATTGGGAGGCAGACTTCCTGTTGAGGTAGTCTGGTGGTGGAGACCTTCTGGTGGATTTATGGCTGAGCGGAAGTGGATCTGTTCGCTTCTGAGGAGTTGACACACTGTCCGCTGTGGTAATCTCTCTCTCATCCAGCCCCTCTGGGCCTGAATGCTCTGGTGCAGACCTGGCCGAAGGTGTGCCTGTACGCCTTTCCCCCAGTAGCTCTGCTCCCACAAGCAGAAGCAGTTTCAGAAGCAGGCCTCTCATCAGAGGTTGTGGAGACTTTCTAGTCTCTGGTGCGCTCAGTGTGAGCAGGACCCAGTGCAATGCCTGATAGGTACAGTGCTGTGTTTCAGTGTCTACAGTCTTGCCTTTCTTGGGGCCTGTCCCCCTCTACTTTAAAGGTGTACGTGGTCGCCATTGCTGCAAACCACACCCTTGTCCTCGGTGACTCTGTAGGTAGGCATGCTCTGGTCTCTCGTATTCTGCACGGTGCCAGGCAGCTGAGGCCTTCCTGCAGACCATGCCTCCCCTCCTGGGACCTCTCGCTGGTCTTGGACAGGTTGCTGGAAGCCCCCTTTGAGCCCATGGAGTCAGCCTCAGAGAAGTTTCTGACCCTTAAGATGGCTCAGCTTTTAGCCTTGGCCTCCCTTAGGGTAGGTGACCTGCAGGCTCTATCAGTTGCCCCCGCCTGCCTGGAGTTTGCCCCTGGCATGTCCATGGCTATCTTGCACCCCAGGGCTTAATATGTCCCAGAGTTGCCCAGGATAGCCGGTCATCCAGTCATCCTGCAGGCCTTCTGCTTTCCGCCCCATGAGTCAGTGGAATAGGAGAGGCTGCACTTGCTCTGCCCAGTCAGAGCCCTTAAGACTTATGTCCACCGCTCCAGCTCGTGGCATAAGTCCCGCTCCTTGTTCATCTGGCTTGGTAGCCAGAACAAAGGGTAATCCGGTCTCCAAGCAGTGCTTGGCACAATGGGTGGTAGAGGCCATTATCTGGGCCTACAAGGTGCACAGTATTGCTTCGCCTCTAGGGGTCAGGGCTCACTTCACTAGGGTGTCGCCTCATCTAGTGCCCTGGCTAGGGGTGTTCCCCTACAGGAGATTTGTGCTGTGGCAGGCTGGTCCTCTCCACACACCTTTATCAGGTTTTATAACCTGGACCTGGACCCCACTCCTGGGTGCCCTTCAGGGCTAATTGGTGAGCTCCTGCTCTCCCACGGCCCCTGGGACAGACATCAACCAGTGTATCAGCATGAGTATTGACGTTTCCATAGTGTCAGTCATGACGCAGCATCGAGTACCCTTGAAAGGGAACTACAACAGGTTATGTGTGAAGGATATGAGAAGCTGCGTCGCTGGCCACACCCCAAGCATCCTTTCATGCTTCCTTCAGACAAAGGCAAGCAGAATGAATGTGACGTAGATGCCCTTATATGGACATGCTGGTGTGTATTCCTCCCTCAAATGTCCTATCCGAGCTAATGAATTGGTGTGTGTGCAGACAGAGCTTCCTCGGCAAAGTGTTGCCATAGCGTCAGTCATGACGCAGCATCTCGTTCCCTTCTCACGGAACCGGGTTACATACGTAACCTGTTGTAGTTTTTGACAAATAGAAACACATATAAATATGCATTCATTTTCATTTCCTTTCATTCATTCATGCATTTAAAGATACAAATAATTTCATTCAACCATGTTGTAGGCAGTTAATCACAAGTATTTGCTGAAATACATTCAATATTTCGCAGCCTGAAATTTTCCAACCACAAAGCCGGTATGTTTTCATGCTACGCTTTTGTGCTGAACTGCAAAAGGATGTGAAACCATCTGCTTCTAACCACAAGCTGCTTTCATGCACCTTTGTTTACACTTTACACTTTGCAAGAAAAAGCCAGAATAATTACCACAATCATTTCAATTTTCTTTTATTAAATCTAAATGTAGATCAATGTATATAACTCCTAGGCAACTAATAATAAATGAATTGAAATGAATCTAAAATAATAAAATCTATTTAGAAAAACTTTTTGAGGGTGGTTCGTGCAGACAGGATAAGAACTCCTAGCTGCAACACTTACTATTTATCAATCTGAAATACTTTTCAAAACCGTATTTCTTTAGTTAAGTCTACAGTAATAGCTGGACAATAGCGTATTTGGCATCTAATGCAGAGGTGTCATGCCCATTCAGATTGTTGAGACAAATAGATTTTCTATAATAGATATTAGCAGTTGTGTGTTATGTTTTGATCACTTATAAGCTTAACACACTTTACTAGGCAACAGGCGCTGCTTCACTGGTTGATTATATAATTTACATTAATCAGCAAATGTGCGTGGTTGCGGGCTCGTGGCTACACTTTTTTTGAGGTTTGACAGCGTTGTCAGCCCCCTCCTCCATCTACCCTTTTCCCCTCCTCCACCCGAAACTTGAAAACACAGAGGTTGCATTTTACCCTTGCAGTGTACAAGGTGATGGTTAAAAATAAATAAATAAATTTCTAAGTTTCTAAATGTCATGTCATGTTTATGTATTGTGCACAGTGTGCCTCCTTAAAAACAGTAGGTGCATGACATCACTAATCTAGTGTAATCTAATCTAATCTAGTGTTCTCTTGAGGTCTACTCTCAAAAGCTGGCATATGCAAGATTCATGGCGACATTTTCTCATTTTCTCAAATTTTAAAACAAACATTTAAATATTAACTAGTACTTCTCTTCAAATGGATTAATGCTAAATGTTAAACATATATTAAAAGTAAACTGTAAATTTCTCCAAATATACATCAATACTTTTACAGTAAACACATTATTAAAGCTGTCTTAAAGAAAATATAAATATTTTTATATAGATATACTTTTTTATTTTAACAAAGAGCTGTAGGCTGCATACATAACCACATCCTGTCTACACATACACACACACATACACACACACACACACACACACAGAGGGAGAGAGGGAGATACACCAGCGTTTGATTCACCCAACAGACCGTTTCCTCTTTGTCTCTGGTCTGATACACAATGCTTCAGTTTACAACTCTCTCTGTGTTTCTCTGTGTCATGGGTGAGTTTATAATCAAATTGATTTGGGATAAGATTTTGTTACTGCAGTTTACAAAATGTTCAGTTTAATTTAGTTAAATGTGAATTTTAGATGCAAATAATACATGTAATACAAATAATACAGACAATAATACATGTAGAACCTTTTCTAAAATCTCCTCTGTTAGCTGTGTATTAAAGTGAGATGTGACGTGTTATAATGTGTGTTGTGTTTTCTGTGTTGCAGGTTTGCTCTCAGAGACTCTGAGCTCTTTAACTTTGGAGGCAGAAGCTGGAGATAACGTCACTATTTGGTGCCAACATGATCTGAAACGTCCAGAAAAGATCTTCTGGTTTAAACACACAAGTGATTCAGTTCCACTTCTTCTTGGATGTAAAAGGTTTTTGCCTTCAGCTCCATCAGCGGATTGCATGTTCTTTAGTGAGAGTGAGAGAATAGTGATGTCTGTTCATGACAGTAAAACGTCTCTCACAATCACTGCAGTAAACGTCTCTGATACAGGACTCTATTACTGCAGCTTCACTGAGAGAATGATCTTCAGCAACTCCACCTATTTACACGTGAAAGGTACATTTATAGAGTGAAGAGTTTCAGTAAAAGTTTTGATGGTTTTGTTCTTTCTTTACATTTCTAAATCAATACATAATGATTAAAACATATTCTTTAATGTTTTTCACCCAGGTTCTCCTTCTGTGTACTTTATACTGATTGTGGTGTTTGGTGCAGTGACTGTGTTTCTTCTCCTGATCTTCATAATATTGAAGCGCACAAAAACACCCAGAGGTAAAATCTATACTATAATAATAATAATAATAATAATAATAATAATAACAACAACAACAACAAATTTTGCAATGAGCAGCAATTATTTTAGTTCAAGCACATTGGAAATGGAACAAGACAATGACACTTGCTGATTTTTATAATGAAACTCCAAGACATAGAGTATGTAAAAATGTTATACAATTCTTGACACAGAAAATGTCTCTCATCATTTAACTCAGTATGCCTCACTGAAGAAAGATACCACTTCCATGATTTTAGGAGAATTAGCAATTTTTCATATCTCATAGACAGACAGATAGATAGATAGATAGATAGATAGATAGATAGATAGATAGATAGATAGATAGATAGATAGATAGATAGATA
The DNA here is from genome assembly GCF_019097595.1 of Hemibagrus wyckioides. NCBI lineage: Eukaryota > Metazoa > Chordata > Actinopteri > Siluriformes > Bagridae > Hemibagrus > Hemibagrus wyckioides. Next base: position 19,317,001 of record NC_080731.1, read on the forward strand.
GATAGATAGATAGATAGATAGATAGATAGATAGATAGATAGATAGATAGACTTTATTGATCCTGTGGGGGAAATTCTTGTGTTACAGCAGCTTAGTCAGTTACAGATACAACACACACAAAAATCTAAAATCTAAAATTATACATACACTGATCAGGCATAACATTCTGTGCAGTGCCAAGTGAATTGAAGAAGACTAATTATCTCCTCATCATGGAACCTGTTAGTGGGTGGGATATATTAGGCAGCAAGTGAGCACTTTGTCCTCAAAGTTGATGTGTTAGAAGCAGGAAAAATGGGCAGTTTAACAATAGTGCCAATTCTGACCCCTGTGCACCACCAAAAAAGGCAACAATGGGCATGTCAGCATCAGAACTGGACCACGGAGCAATGGAAGAAGGTGGCCTGGTCTGATGAATCACATTTTCTTTTACATGGTAAAAGAACGTGGATGACCGGGTGCGTGTGCATCTCTTACCTGGGGAACAGATGGCACCAGGATGCGCTATGGGAAGAAGGTGAGCCGGCGGAGGCAGTGTCATGCTTTGGGCAATGTTCTGCTGGGAAACCTTGGGTCCTGCCATGCATGTGGATGTTACTTTGACACGTACCACCTACCTAAGCATTGTTGCAAACCATTCCCTGATGGCTGTGGCCTCTTTGAGCAGGATAATTCGCCGTGCCACAAAGCAGAAATGGTGCAGGAATGGTTTGATGACCACAACAATGAGTTTGAGGTGTTCACTTGGCCTCCAAATTCCCAAGATTTCAATCTAATCCAGCATCTGTGGGATGTGCTGGACAAACAAGTCCGATTCATGGAGCTTCCACCTCGCAACTTACAGGACTGGATCTGCTGCTGGATCTTGGGCCCAGATACCACAGCACACCTTCAGGGATCTAGTTGAATCCATGTATTGATGGGCCAGGGCTGTTTTGGCAGCAAAAGGGGGACCAACACAATTTTAGGCAGGTGGTCATAATGTTATGCCTGATCAGTGTACATAAAAAAAATAAGACCAAGAAAAGAGACAACAAAAAACTAAAATATAGAAAACAATGTTAAATTAAACGTGTCTGTGCAGATATGACACACAGTTGTGGATTTAATCATATTTACATATATTTACATATATTTAAATATGTGTTTACATATTACATTAAAGTACACACATGCAAATTGGAAGTAGATAATAAATATGAAGTACCTTGTGAGTGGTCATGGCCAGTAGTATTCCAAAACTGCTCATGTACCCTCAGCTAATTATTGTTAGAAAGGCACACAGTGTTTGCTGTCAATATGCAAAAGTGTTAGAGAGATTTAAGCTCACCTTCAAATTTGTTGACGAGGAACGGTTTGGTTCATCAAAAATCTTTCAATAACATTTGGTCTTCCTTGTCTGATGACAATCTGAGTGAATGAAATTTCTCTTGACAAACAATCGAAGTAGGAAAAGTAGGTTCTACAAATGATTAAAAATGGTGGATTTTTTTCACTCAGTATGTTTTGAAAGTTACAGACTAATTTTTTCCTTTGTTTTTATCACTCTAGCATCACTGTGAGGCTGCTTGTGGTGAGAGTTTGTGCTGACAGTCACTGTGATCAACTGACTTTTATTATCGAAAGCTAGTGTAATAAAATGCAAATAGCTTCAGGTACAGATATGTTTCTTTATTTTGTTATTGTTATTGTGATTGTCAGTAATAGTGGCAATAAAACTGTGCTTTATATCAGTCACCTGTTGTGATATTGCACTTAAAACAGTCTTACACAAAGGAAATCAGTCTTGAGCAAGGCTCTTAACCCTCAATTGCTCAGGTCTATAAAAAATAAGATAAATTGTAAGTCGCTTTGGATAAGGGCGCCTGCTAAGTGCCAGAAATATAAATGTAAATTTATCATTCTTCTTGTTATGAGGAAATATTTGCTCCACCTGATCCAAGTGAAATCTCTGGAATCCGAAATGGTTCTGAATTTGATCTTGAATAAATTTTGTACTTTCTTTTTCTCGTGACCATAACTGCACCACACAGTAAATTTTGCAGTGTTAAAATGGCTCTTTAAGAGTTAAATTTAACATTGGACCCGAGTGTATTTGGTCCTACTCAGAACTGGTGATAAAATGACTCAGAGATTTTCAGAGTAAAATTAACTCTTTTTTGAGTAAGAAAATAACACTGCTCAAGACTGAATAGTGTTACTACAATTTTACACTAGTGGGAAAATTAACACCGATTAGTATTAAAATTTCACTTTGAGTTTATTTACATTTTTATTAGTGAAAGAATAGGTTAAAATGCTTATCAAATAACTCCAGTAAGTGTCAATATTTCACTCTGTGGTGTAACTACTTTTCTTTGCAACGGTGCAAAGTCAAATCTTAGAGTTTTTTTTATATATAACAGAACAGAAAACAACTTCATCAACATACCATTTAAAACATTTATTAAAACATTATCAGGCTTAAACACAAACACATGCACAAAAAAACCCCATCACATCTGCATAAAATGGCAATAGGGCACTATATGCAGCGCAGAATCGGTTGTACCATATTTCATTTAAAGATCAAATGGTTTGAAATAACAGCTCGTTAACATTCACTACCTTTAAAACTCTGTATGGATGCAGTCTGACTGTAAATGCATGGTAATGGTCATCAAAACAGAGTGTTTCCATCAGTGTTCCACATAACAGTACATTTTCATCTTTCACAGCAATAGTCTTACAAATCTCTGGCATCTCACATGCTAGTTCTGTACAGATAAAGTGAGGGCGATACTCTGTGCCATGATGCTTGATCCTTGACTCTCCACTTTATAGAATAGACAAGTTCTGATATTTCCACTCCTAGTTTGGAAGCCATGTCCATGCCACCTTTAAGTCCACTGAGTTCCACCATCTTCCCTGGACCAAGAGTCAATCTGTACTGGCTAAAAGACTCCCAGTGCATTGCCATACAACTCTGGTGCTTTTTGGCTAGTGATGTTTTTTAATTGCTTCATAACGCATACACCACATGTGCAGAATTGGTCCAATTTGTCTTATACAGTGTGGGTAATGTATCATTATGTGATGCTTTGGCAACAGATGTTTTTCTGACAAAAAATAATTTTTTGAATGGCATTTCAACCACATATACTGTAGCTGATGCAGTACATAATGAAATAAAATAACGTTTTTCCAGGACCCTGGTATTACAGAAACATACAACATAAAGTTCAAACACAAAAAACAACAACACAGAGCTAGGACCGAAGTTTGTCTAAGCCACATAAAGTGCAAAGTGTGCAACTAGGTGCAAACAGAGCATAGACAATACAGTGCAAAAACAATAAGTACAAAAAGACAACATTGCTGCAGAGGTTGAAGGGGTGGAGGTCTCAGCCTGTCAGTGCTCAGACCATACGCCGCACACTGCATCAAATTGGTCTGCATGGCTGTCATCCTAGAAGGAAGCCTCTACTAAAGATGATGCACAAGAAAGCCCGCATACAGTTTGCTGAAGACAAGCAGACTAAGGACATGGATTACTGGAACCATGTCCTGTGGTCCGATGAGACCAATATAAACTTATTTGCTTCAGATGGTGTCAAGCGTGTTTGGCAGCAACCAGGTGAGGAGTACAAAGACAAGTGTGTCTTGCCTACAGTCAAGCATGGTGGTGGAAGTGTCATGCTCTGGGCCTGCATGAGTGCTGCTGGCACTGGGGAGCTACAGTCCATTGAGGGAACCATGAATGCCAGCATGTACTGTGACATACTGAAGCAGAGCATGATCCCCTCCCTTCAGAAACTGGGCCACAGGGCAGTATTCCAACATGTTAACAACCCCAAACACACCTCCAAGACGACCACTGCCTTGCTAAAGAAATGAAATGAAACAGCCTTTATTTGTCACACATACATTACAGCACAGTGAAATTCTTTCATCACATATCCCATCCTTGGAGGTTGGGGTCAGAGCGCAGGGTCAGCCATGATACGGCGCCCCTGGAGCAGAGAGGGTTAAGGGCCTTGCTCAAGGGCTGAACAGTGGCAACTTGGCAGTGCTGGGGCTTGAACCCCTGATCTTCCGGTCAACCCAGAGCCTTAACCACTTGAGCCACTAAAGGTGATGGTAAAGGTGAGGGTAAAGGTGAGGGTAAAGGTGATGGACTGGCCAAGCATGTCTCCAGACCCAAACCCTATTGAGCATCTGTGGGGCATCCTCAAACAGAAAGTGGGGGAGCACACGGTCTCTAACATCCACCAGCTCTGTGATGTCATCATGGAGGAGTGGAAGAGGACTCCAGTGGCAACCTGTGAAGCTCTGGTGAACTCAATGCCCAAGAGGCTTAAGGCAGTGCTGTAAAATAATGGTGGTCACACATAATATTGACACTTTGTGCCCAATTTGGACATTTCCACTTAGGGGTGTACTCACTTTTGTTGCCAACAGTTTAGACATTAATGGCTGTGTTGAGTTATTTTGAGGGGACAGCAAATTTACACTGTTATACAGGCTGTACACTCACTACTTTACATTGTAGCAGAGTGTCATTTCTTCAGGGTTGTCACATGAAAAGATATAATAAAATATTTACAAAAATGTGAGGGGTGTACTCACTTTTGTGAGATACTGTGAGAGAGAGAGAGAGAGAGAGAGAGAGTTGTACAGTTCAGTCCTGGGTGTTGAGAAGCCTGATGGCTTGAGGGAAGAAACTGTTACACAGTCTGGTTGTGAGGGCTCGAATGCTCTGGTACCTCTTTCCAGATGGCAGGAGGGTGAAGAGTGTGTGTGAGGGGTGTGTGGGGTGTGTTAGACTGTGTGTGAGGGGTGTGGGTGTGTGTGAGGGGTGTATAAGAGTGTGTGTGTGAGGGGTGTGTGGGGTCATCCACAATGCTGTTAGCTTTGCGGTGTAAATGTCCATGATGGAGGGGAGAGAGATCCCGATGATCTTCTCAGCTGTCCTCACTATCCGCTGAAGGGTCTTGCGATCTGAGACGGTGCAGTTCCCAAACCAGGCAGTGATGCAGCTGCTCAGGATGCTCTCGATGGTCCCTCTGTAGAACACAGTCAGGATGGGGGAAGGGAGATGGGCTTTCCTGAGCCTCCTCAGGAAGTAGAGACGCTGCTGGGCTTTCTTGGTGATGGAGCTGGTGTTGAGTGACCAGGTGAAGTTCTCTGCCAGATGAACACCAAGGAATTTGGTGCTCTTGATGATCTCCACAAAGGATCCGTCGATGAACAGCGGAGAATGGTCACTCTGTGCTCTCCTGAAGTCAACAACCATCTCTTTAGTCTTGTCGATGTTCAGAGACAGGTTCTTGGCTTTACACGAGGCTGTTAGTTGTTGCACCTCCTCTCTGTATGCTGACTCATCGTTCTTGCTGATGAGACCCAACACGGTCATGTCATCGGCGAACATAATGATGTGGTTGGATCTGTGCATCGCTGCACAGTTGTGAGTCAGCAAAGTGAACACCAGTGGACTGAGCACACAGCCCCGAGGAGCTCCAGTGCTCAGTGTGGTGGTGCTGGAGATGCTGTTCCGGATCCGGACTGACTGAGGTCTCCCAGTCAGGAAATCCAGGATCCAGTTGCAGAGAGAGGTGTTCAGGCCCAGCAGGCTCAGCTTCTCAATCAGCTGCTGAGGGATGATTGTGTTGAATGCTGAACTGAAATCTATGAACAGCATTCGAACGTAGGAGTCCTTACAGTCCAGGTGTGTGAGGGCCAGATGGAGGGTTGTGGTGATGGTGCAACGGGATGATAGTCATTGAGGCAGGAAACCGTAGACTTCTTTGGCACAGGGACAATGGTCGTTGTCTTGAGGCAGATTGGGATGATGGAGCTGCTCAGTGAGATGTTGAAGATGTCAGTGAAGACATCTGCTAGCTGCTCTGCACACTCCCTGAGAACTCTGCCAGGAATGTTGTCTGGTCCAGCAGACTTCCGTGGGTTAACTCTGCATAGGGTTCTCTTCACGTCAGCCATGGTGAGACAGAGCACTGGGTCATTAGGAGGAGGGATGGTCTTCCTCGCTGTTGTGTTGTCCTGTGCCTCAAACCAAGCATAGAAGTCATTCAGTGTGTCTGGAAGGGAGGCGTCACTGTTACAGGCAGGTGAAGTTGTCCTGTAGTTGGTGATCGCCTGGATGCCCTGCCACATGCGCCGGAAGTCTCTGCTGTCCTGGAAGTGGCCGTGGATTCTCTGGCATGTGCACGCTTCGCCTCTCTGATGGCTCAGGACAGTTTGGCCCTTGTTGTTTTTAAGGCCGCCCTGTCCCCTGATCTGAAGGCAAAGTCTCTCGACTTCAGGAGAGCACACACTTTCGCAGTCATCCACGGCTTCTGGTTGGAGAGTGTGGTGATGGTCTTGGAGACGGTCACGTCATCGATGCACTTCCCGATGTAGCCGGTCACTGATGACGTGTACTCCTCCAAGTCAATAGCGTCGCCGATGGTTGCAGCCTCCCTAAACATATCCCAGTCAGTGCACTCAAAACAGTCCTGAAGAGCAGAGATGGCTCCTGCTGGCCAGGTCTTAACCTGTTTCAGAACTGGATTAGAGCGTCTGACAAGTGGTCTGTATGCTAGAATCAACATAACAGAGATGTGGTCTGAGTAGCCGAGGTGGGGGCGGGGCTCCGCACGATACGCGCCGGGAATGTTTGTGTAAACAAGATCCAGCATGTTCACCCCTCTCGTAGCAAAGTCCACATGCTGATGGAATTTAGGGAGCACTGTTTTGAGATTTGCATGATTGAAATCTCCGGTGAAGATAAACAGTCCATCGGGGTGAGCATTCTGCAGCTCACTAATAGCTCCGTAGAGCTCACTCAGAGCCTCCTTAGCATTAGCATTGGGTGGAATGTACACTCCGAAAATGAGAGCGGTAGTGAATTCCCGGGGTAAATAAAAAGGTCTGCATCTAACAGTCACAAACTCCACTAGTGATGAGCAGTAGTTAGACAGAAGAGTCCTTACACCATTCCGTGTTGATGTAAACACACACATTACCACCGCAAGTCTTACCACACAGAGCTGCATTCCTGTCGGCATGAAACTCGGTTAGCCCGGCTAGCTGAATGGCGGTGTCCAGAACTCTGTTGCTGAGCCATATCTCCGTAAAAACAAAGACGCAGCAGTCTCTGAACTCATGCCGTGTAGTTCGCTGGAGTTGGATGTAGTCCAGTTTATTGTCCAGTGAGCAGACGTTGGACAAGATGATGGAAGGGAGTGCCGGCAGGGTTTGTTGTTAGCCTAGCACGGACACCTGCCCGTTTTCCGTGCTTCCACTTCCTCAAACACCACTTGTGACGTCCTCTCTCCCGGCCAGCAGCATCAGGCGACGCCGAGGACTGAAGGCCTGGACTTTGCAGCAAGCTGAGGACGTGAAATTTGCAGAGTACATCATCATGCAAGTTAGTAACTGCATGATTTCTGTACCATAATATCATCTGGTGGTCGTATACATGAACACCACTGTCTTTGGTGTCCATGCACCTTGAAATTCGCGCTAAAACAAAAAAAAAACACCAGGAAGAGAAGTCACAGAGGTATAACCATAATAACAGCCGATGACTCTGTGGAGTGAGGGTGTATTATAGTGTTCTGGTGATTGTGTTCAGATGTCAGTGTTAGAACTCTGGTGATTGGGGGTGTGGTTGAGTGGCTGTGGTCGGTACATCCGTGACATTATGCTTGAAGTTTGTTTGAAGTTTAAAATATGTGAAAGTGTTACTGTACATTTAGGTATATTAGGAATATATACAAAACTAATTTTTTTTTTATATCCTTATAATGTTGATCACACATATCTCACACGAGGAGGAAAATGACTTGTAAAAAGTCTGTGTCTCTGTCTGTTTTGGTTCAAGTGGATAGTTTTTTATTTGTCCAGCTGATCTGTGTCTCATACATGACTATAGAAAGGTCAATTATTTATATTCACACTCAGATGTTATTAATAATTTATAATCAGACTTTCCGGTGTCACCTTATTAAGGATGAGGTTCCATTTTGAGTTCAGTTCCTCTCAAGGTTTCTTCCTCTTCCCATCTCAGGGCATTTTTTTCTTGCCCCAATCACCTCAGGCTTGCTCACTGGGGATTAATAGAAATGCATTTAAATATAAGTGTAACCCACTAGAATATAACTCTAGAATTTAGTGGGTTACATTGTTACAGTTACTGTTGGTTTCTTTTAGTTTCTCATTTAGATCTGAAATGTTAATGGAGTCTAATGCTTCTTCTACAGAGTGGTAAAATATGTGTGCTTGTGTCATTAAGAATGCTGTGATCTGTAGTAAGATTTGTGGTGTGCAGGTGAAAAGGCGCTTATTCCCTACAAGTTAGATTGGGTTTTCTTTTCGTTGGCTTGTATGTTTCCACATATGTTTTTCCATCATTGAAGTTACGTCATTCATTAGTAGTTAGCGCTGATACAGACTGTGCTTCAAGTTGGCCTAGGAAATAGCTCTAACAAGGACTGAAATCAACAAGTTCATTGTGTGATTGATCTGAGGAAAACCAGATAGCACTCCAGATCACTGTGAGGTCTGGGTTTCCTCTGGCTGCATTGGAGTGTGACCCACATCAGTTGTTTGGGACAGCGCAGGATGAGGATCGGCGAGAGGCCTACCGCAGGGTTTTGCAACCATTTCCCACTTCCTAAAAGATTTCAGGTACCCTGGTTACATTTGTTCTACACTCTGGGAAGTGAAGAGGCCAGTGTTTCGTTTAAATGGCCACAAGGTATTCAAGCCATGATTCAGGTCTGCTACAGGGTGGGTGGTGAGAGGGTTTGAGAGTACTAACTGTGTAAGTTAAGTAAGTCTGTTATCTGAGATTAACAGACTTACATGAATTTTTGATGTTAATTTGAGCAGACTTAAAGTATTCTGAAATTTCTTTATTTGAACCATTTTGATCCTTTAATTATATTTTGATTAAATTCTTTTATTGATGAATTCACTGTATTTACTACAATTTCTATGCTCAATTACACACTAATAGTGCCTAAAGTAGAAGAAGACAAATCACCAAGTTAACAACGAACATCATATCCATATGCGAAACCTACTGCTACAAAGAGAAAGGCCAAACTGGGGTAATTCTAATAAAGAAATCACAAAATTAAATTGTTGAAGAACAAAAAAGTTCTGTTAAATTGTTGTCTTGTCAGCTAATTGATGAAATGTTTTTAATACATAATCTATGGTTGTTTGTCAACACTGTCTGGGATTTTTTTCTTCACAAATATTAAGTTATTATAAGTTTAAAGTATAAATTATAAGTTTTTCAAGCTTTGTTCATTTTTTTATTTAAAAAAAAAACTAACATCTAAACGTTATCTCTCTTATCTCAATGAAACATTGATTTTATGATAGATATTGTTGTAGTAAAGCCTCACTACAAGTATGAATAACACTGGTTGAGGCGGCCGAATATGGATGAGATTCCGGTTAGAGAATCAGGCAATGGAGGAAGGTGCTCATAAAGGCTATACCTGATTATTATAGACTTGTATTAATCAAAGCCAACTACTTAATCAATGGCTAAATAATTGATAGATACACACTACTCTTAGGCAGAATATTGCTAAGTCAGAGCTTAGAGCATTGAGTACATTATTTCTTAAGCTATTTTTAAAGTTAGGTATATAATTCAAAGCTGGGTATGCTATTTTTCTCCGACACAAGTAGCTCCTGAAGAGCTGGCTCCATAGCATTAAATGTCTCTCACAATTCTCGATCCCCTCCTATAAAGTTGGTGCCATTGTCACAGAGTAGTTCTATGGGTCTACCTCGTCGGGCAATGAAGCGGGAAGAGATAGCAGGAATGCATCAGTATCCAAATGTTCTAGAAGATCTAGGTGCACACACCGGGTTGTCATGCATTTGTAAAGAATTCCCCATCTTTTCTTGTGGCGACGACCAATCTTGATTGTAAAGGGTCCGAAGCAATCTCTCAATCTCAATCTGTTGAGTAGAATGGCGGTTTGTAGAGTCGCAGTTTGCAGGATGGAAGGTCGGCCATTTGTGGGGTTTCTGGCTTGGCACGCCAAAACTGACAGTCTCGACAAGCATGCTGGTGCTTCCCTGCTGCTTCCCTGCCTCTGAGAATCCAGCACTGGCAACATAATTCTGCTAAAACTCGTCCAGATCCTGCGTGAAGGAGTGACTAATATGCCTCTTTAATCAGCAGCTTAGTGATTGGATGTTTAGGGTCTAGCACGATTGGGTGAATCATCTCCAGTTCTATGTTACTTGCTCGCTGTAATTGTCCCCCAACTCTGATAAGACCTGTAGCCTCGTCATACTCAGGTGCAAGTGAGGTCAAACGATTATCGGATGCGATGGACTGCCCATTCTTTAGAGCCTTGACTTCTAATGGAAATGAATCAATTTGGGCCCGTGCCAGGAGGAGCTTCTCAGCTTGAACATAATCAGCTGCCTCGGTAGGGGAATCCCTGTCTGGAACAGCCACCCCGAGCAGGGACCTGACAGTCGCCTGAAGGAGTTCTTGCCATGTTTGGAACTGACCTGAGTCTGGAAGGGAAGGATTGCCCACTGCAGCAATACCAATGAAGGCTGGTTTCTTTAGTTTACTAATGTCAGGCTCTGACACATTGATGGGTGTTACTGGCCATTCATCAGCTGGTTTAAGGAGGAAATCTGGTCCTGTACTCCACTGGTGAGGGGCTGCTATGTCTGTCAGGGTTAAGACTCTTGTGATGTGGTCAGCAGGGTTATGAGTGGAATCAACATACCTCCACTCAGCTGTACTTGTGAGGGTCTGTATTTCTGCTACGTGTGTGCCTACAAACACCTTGGAGCAGCAAGAATCAGATCAGCCAGTACAGCACGGTGGTTGAGTCAGACCAGAGAGTATCTGCATTGATAGAAAGGGTCAGCTCAGTCTCTATCAGCTTTGCTAACTGAGCACCGGTTAGAGCTGCACTCAATTCCAAACGATGCATGGACAGGCACTTACTGGGAGCAACTCTAGCTCAGATGAAAGCAACATAGACATGGCCTTGACTGTCAGTGGTGCGCAAATAAGCAACCAATCTGAACTTTCCGAAGCATCACAAAAGACGTGGAGCTCTCGAACAGCAGATGGGTTGTCAGCACAGGATGGTGTGTAGGGTCGAGGTATTTGCAACTGAAGGAGATGTGGGATTTCCCCTATCCAGTTCAACCACTTGTAGCCTAGAGTATTGCTTAGGCAACTCCATCACAGACCTAAAGTGAGTTCGTTCAAGTCCGTGCTAGCTTGGGTCAGCCATCACTCACTGCTCACAGAGCGAGCATCTGCAGGAAGATGCTGGATCACAGAGGGCACATTAGATGCCCATTGTCTAATTTTAAAGCCTCCCTCTGACAACAGTTGATTCAATCCATCCACCTCCCCTTTAGCATCATCTGGGTTTGGGGTGCTGTAAAGGCAGTTATCAACATAAAATGAATTCTCAACTATGTTGACTAGCTCAGCCATGCCACCTCTATAGCCCTTGACATGGTGTTGGAGATAGCTATGGGACCTCCTACTGGGCCCTGGCTGGTTTGGATTGGCGTTAGCAGGTGCGGCATGCCAGCGCCAATAAGGAGCAATGGTTTCACTTTGTCCACAGGAGGAAGCGGCAAATCTCTCAGATGGCGATAAGCCCTTTTCAGATAAGCTACTGAGTAGTTATTCTCTGCGAGGCTCAGACTAGCTGTGGTGAATGCATTGTGTATGGCAAATCTTTCCGAAGGTTTGGATATAGAGGACACTTCAAATGAGACTGATGACCCCTCAAGCTCTGTGTGACATTGTTGAACAGTCTGTAAGGGAAGTATCTCCGGAATATCGTTCAACTTAAGCTGCTCTACAACCGGCGGAATCACTATTGTTCTCTCTGATCCATCATCCAGAACTGCATGAGCCTCCATCTTGCGGTGACCGTTGTGAAACAGAACTTTAACCACCTTCAGCATGACCGTTGGTGAACGGTTTGGTCTATCTAAGTAAACCTGAGGAGGTGGTATGCTTAAGTACCATAAGAACAGCCCTGGAGGTGTCGTTAATGGAATCATGAAGAACAGTGAGATGAAGCTCTTTACAGGTCTTACATGAACGCTTAAGGCTGCAGTTATCCACGGCATGGGCCCGACCACATCTCCAGCAGCATTTTCCTTCCTTAATCCAAGTGACAATCTGAGTAGTGATTAACTTCTTGAATTTTTCAGTGTTCACTTTCCTAGTGATTGTAGGATGCTGCGCTGAAGCACGTGTAGTTGTTACGGGACCTGGACTAAGATGGAACCACTTGTGGTGGCAGGCAGAAAGCTCCAGATGTTTGTACACTTGCCGCTTTAGTTACAGGTAATGACAATGACTGCGGTCTAGTCAAGTGTTGTGACACAGCTGAGTGATTGGGAATGCTTTGCTCAGCAGGACAGTGTGACTTGGATGTTGTCACAGCTGGAGACTAGAATGAGGATTGTGGGAAAGCAGAGGAAGAAATGGGAGGTAATGTTGTGGCAGAACCAAACAATGCAACCTGAGATGGAGACTCAAAGTTATTGGGAAAGCCTGGAGGCAACAGAGTAGATGTACCTGAGCTCTTTACGATCATGGAGGATACAAGCTGGGCCACTTCAAGTTCAGTCTCTGCTTGCCGTAACTTGCGCTGTCTCTCTATGTGCTTAGATAAAACTTCCTTTGCATTAAGATCTTCTTCCTGTTCATGTTGAGCTCGTTTAGCTCATTCCCATAGCCTTTGATGTTCAATGTTGGCTAGTGAATCTTCCTCAGCCTGTCGGCGAAGACTGTCCAATCGTCTTTGTTTGATCCTCTCCACCAAGATAGCAGTCTGAGTGCTAGTGAGATCTGGTGGGACGTAAATGCCAGTGGAATTTATAAGGTGCCTGCTTGACCTGGAGTGCGAGCTGGTTCTAGTGTGAGATGATCTCCTTGAACTGCTTCTAGGTTGGCTGAAACGGTGGGAGGGAGCTTTAGTAGGATGGTCCTCTGTGGGCTGGAAACCAACCTTGAAGTCATCCAGGTAAGGTGGCAGATTAATCTTCTGTCTTAATTCAGTCTGTCTGTTGCTCCAGATGCCTCACTTTGTGCTTTATCCATATTGGGTAAATAGTGCTCTCAATCCAGCTCAAAGGACCATTAATTGTAGTGAAGCCTCACTACAGGTATGAATAACATACTTATTGTATGTTATTATTGTACACTTATTAGGCGGCTGAATATGGATGAGATTCCGGTTACAGAATCAGGCAATGGAGGAAGGCACTCATCATAAAGGCAGGTTTATTGAACAGTCTTTCAGTTCACATGCATAACAGGTGTGGTCTGATAATATAGTTATCTGTGTTTATGGTCTAAAGGAATAAAGGAAATATAACAATAAATAAAGTGTAAACAAAAGTATAAAGTGGCATATGAACAGTATAGCATCCACAGTCGTGTCCACAAAATATGAACTATTATGAAAAATAAGTAGCTAGATTATAATAAACAGTTGGAATTAACAAGTTAATTATGCTAATCGCGCACCGATGCTAATGCTAGTGCTAGCTAGAGGTTAATAGTGGCAGAAAAAGAAACAACTGGTGATTCAAATATATGTATAGTAACATGAAATGTAAATAATAAGCATTAAACATATGTAAATGATGATGTACACTCACTTGCAACACAGGAACGCATCACACACTACACACACGCATAATGGAACACCTGTAGTATAGCTTTGTTGTGTGTTGCACTAAATTAGGTCGTGCAGGAAACAAGTCTACTACAGAAAACAGGTCCTACTGCAGACTTTCTAACAATTGTACTGATTCTGCTACAGTGTGAGGTTGTAACATACGGGGATGGATGCCACCGGTGATCAAACCCAGATCTCCGCCATAAGCTCGATCAGCCGCAGTAGCAGATCAGACCCAAATGCAGGGATTCAGTAGATGCACTGCTTTTATTCAACAAAACTAAGACTAACACAACACACAACAAAAACAAAGCATAACCGTGACATGAAAACTTAGATAACCTCAACGAAACATGACTATGCCATAAAAAAACCTGACCCAGCCTTATGACACACACACAATATTACATCGAGAAAGTCCACTAATATGAATACCAACCAAAGCAGCAGGACAAACATATTTAGAGCAGCACATCAAGTTAAAACACATCAGAAAAGAGCATGGCACTGCCCACATGGAAATGATACATAAACAAACCCCTTGCCAGGACCCCCTGGTAGTCTGGCAAGGAAATGTCCCAGTAACTCCTGACAGGTCTAGAGTGTTTCACCAGATATTACTAAATGTTTTCTGAGTTTCAGTTCACAGAGCATTTCATTTTATGGATATAACCATCATAGTAAAAACATATAGTAAAAACATAGTAAAAACTTAGCTCATAAAGACAACATAAATTGAAAATTGCAGGTGTTTTTCTTTTGTACTGTGATGTTTGTCTGAGTGAAACTTAATGAAGCTCAGGACTTTATAGTGAAATGTGAAGAGGCTGTGAAATAAGTAAGACTATGCTGCGATTAAATTATATTCCTTCACATGTAGGTAGGAGTAAGTATCATGTGTTGGAGTATTTTCTTTTATTAAAGGCAGGAAAACTTCAAAATGTGGAAATTCATAACCTTACCCTAGGCTACTAACATTCTAGTCCTAACACTTACTGAAAGGAAGATTATAGTTAATTTATTAAAATGATTATGCAAAGTTGACACCTAACAATGAGCTAGAGTGAGTAAACAGGTTCATCAAGCTTTAACACAGTGACAGAAGGGAATTAAAAACATTTAAAGAAAGAATTCTGCTTCAAATCTGTAGGAAATGGACCTAGGAAATGAATCACTGAAAGTCCCGCTGATGCTCATGACTGTTTTTTCTCAGTTATCAGCAGGTGGATTTTTATTGTTCACTCTTTAATATTTAAACACATTTAAACCACTGATAAGTGCATAAACCACTGTACAATTAAACTAGCCATATCAACATAATGAAAACTGTATAAACTGTTAAAAAACTCTATTTGTGTGCATGTGTGTGTGTGTGTGTGTGTGTATGTGTGAATAGGTTTGTGAGTGAATGTTGTGGCCTTATTAACAGTCATTAGAATCTGTCATAAATGAAAATGCATTTTCTGCCTTTATAATTATAAATCCTTTATGCTTTCTTGTTTTACCTTATATGAGTGTTATTAAAACTACTTACACCTTTACAGACACACACTCTCTGCTGTACTTCTACACTGCAGATACACCAGGAATAAATTTTCCAGAGTTTACTGCTGTTAGTCTGGTGGATGGAGAACTGTCTTATGACAGCAACATCAGGAAAAATATTCCAAAGAGTGGATAAAAAAGGTTGATGCTGATGATCCATATTACTGGTACAGAGAGACACAGGTCTGGCTGATTGAACAGGACTGGCTCAAATATGATGTGGTTACAGCGATGAATCACTTTAATCAGACTGAAGGTAAAAAGCTTTCCAATTGCTAAATTCTGGTTGCTGTGAGCAATACACATGGAGCTCTTTCTACAGAGTAAAACACTGGCTTCGGTTCTTGCACGCATGCAACATGTGAACAGGGTCACACGAGTAGAACAGAAACCTCTTGAAGGGGCCTCATACAGTGTATTTAATTATACACACACTAGTGTTCAATTTTACAAACTGGCCACACCACTAAAGCTGAATAATTCTAAGGACCCAAAACACTGAATGGATGGAATGGAATGGTTTGGGGTTTTTTTTTTCACATGTAGCCTAGAATAGCATTGAGAACAAAACAGAAATAGTAGAAAATATATTGCAATGGCATGAATGGAGAGTGTAGGTGGAGAAGGAACTTAGCTGAACTCACTGTGTGTGTGTGTGTGTGTGTGTGCAGAAGTTCACATTGTGCAGCTGATGTTCGGCTGTGAGCTTGATGATGACGGCACCACCTGAGGACACAGCCAGTTCAGTTATAATGGATCTGAGTCTGGATCTGAAAACTGAAACTTGGACTGCAGCCAGTTAAAAAGCTCTGATTACTAAAAATAAGTGGAATCCTACAGGGCATACAGCTGCAGGCTGTTCATTCTACCTGAAGAACGACTGCATCTATTGGTTAAAGAAGTTTGTGTCTTATCGCAATGAGACTAGAGAGGAAAGGTGAAGTGTGGGGTCTGACTTTAATAACACACTCCTTCACTACAACACACACATGCAGGCACACTGATAATACACATACAAATAAAACACTTATTCATTACATAAACACACTCTCTGATAGTGTACTCAATAATAACATAATCCTTCACTAAAACACATACACCCATGTATAAATCTGACAGTGTTATTTCTGCCTCTGTGTGTCTCTGCCGTTCCTCCTACAGCATCAGTGATCCAGAAACACTCGCCTTCTCCAGAGGTGGTGTGTCACGCTACAGGTTTCTTCCCCAAAGAGGTGATGATCTCCTGGAGGAAGGACGGAGAGGACGTGAACGAGGACGTGGAGCTCAGAGAGACGTTACCCAACCAGGATGGAAGCTTCCAGAAGAGAAGCATTCTGAAAGTCCCAGCTGAGGATCTGCAGAAACACACCTACACCTGCGTGATTCAGCACAGCAGCTTGAAGGAGGAGTTAGTGCTAGAAGTACCAAAAGGTCCTGATCAACTCCACATACAGTATAAACAATAAATCTGATTTCCTGATGCAGCAGATAATAAAGACTCTGTGCTGATTTAACAGGTGGAGGACTGATGCCTATCATCGTTGGTGTTCTCGTGGCTCTCGTTGTTCTCGTTGCCGTTGTTGCTGGAATTATGGTCTGGAAGAAGAAGAACTCTGGTGAGAGGAGGAAGGAGGCAGATGTGAAGTTTTCAGAGAACAGATTTACACTTTCTAATTCTTGAAGGAGATTTGATGAATATTTTGCTTGTTTTTAAGCTTAACCCATAAATTAACCTAGATAATAAGCTAATATTGACTAACTGGCTTATAAACTTCAGTGTCATGCAGTTAACCAAATAAAGTTCAGTTTTTAATAACGGGTCCATCATCTGTGTTTCAGGCTTCAGACCTGTTCCACCCGAACCCTGTAAGTGAACCTCATCCATAAACCATGTTTCAAACCAATACATTTTAATGAACTTTGTGATAGATTTGAATGTTTTACAGCCTCTGAAGAGTCTTCCTTGAAGACACTGTGTGTCTTCCTGCTGAAGAGTAAGACATGATGTTGTTTACATATGGATTAAAAATCTGTGTGTGGACAGAAAACCTGAGCTCATATTAAACCTCAGCTCAGAGCTGATCCTGTTTCTTTCTCTCTGTTATTCCAGGAGAGACCAGGAGATGGAGATGAAGGGTTTAACAGCGATTAAAGAGTATACAAAGGTGAAAAACACAATGGGGCATTTGGTGGAAGGGACAGTGCTGTTTCTGCTATCTTTAGTGTAGTATTTGGCATCTTGATTAAAAATGTGTAAGTACCCTGTGAAAAGTCCAGGACACTGCTGGTAAAATCTGTCACTGAAGGATTTTCCTTAACTCTAGTGAATGTCTTTGGCCCCAGCAGTGTACAGAGATGACCAGGAGTGTACATGTTTTTAAAAAGTTTCATGTTAAACTATTACAAGATCATAATTTCTGTGTGGAATTTTCTTTATTTGGTTCAGTGGAGACGTGAAAAAAATATTAGACTTATTCTGGAAGGTCTGTGCTGCCTGGAGCCTGAAGAAAGATCACAGTTAGACTCTGATTTTCCTTTTAAAGAACCCCTTACCACTGCAGAGTCACATGGGACTTTCAATGGGAATTCATTCATTGAGTCTCTTCACCACAGTAGATGTCTGTGTAGACCACACAAAATCATCAAGGACTCCTCCAACCCGAGTCACAAACTGTTCAACCTTCTTCCATCCAGGAAGAGATACAGGACTATCTGCACCAGAACCAGCAGACTCAGGGCCATTGTTTTCCCTACAACCATAAACCTACTGAACTCTACAGTACACCACTAGGACACTGATGTCTCACTAACACTTCACTGTCTGTAATCACCTTGCAGTTCTGCTCCACTCTGTACATTCTGTTTCATCTCCACATAATTATACATGTATAGAACTGGAAATTCATTTCTTACCCCTAGTTTATCTCTGTTACTGTTGTATACAGTGTACATAATGCACACATATTGCCTAGATGTATATATATATATATATATATATATATATATATATATATATATATATATATATTTTTTTTTTTTTACAAATGTTATATAGTATATTCAACTAGCACATATTTTTTATGCACATACAACCTGCCATAGCCTGATTAATTTGTTGTGCATTTTCTGTTACACATAAGTAAAATATATAAAGTAATAAACAGATTTACTGTTAAATGAATTAGTTTAGCAATTGTTATTTGTTATGGTCATGTCACTTCAGTTTTAGGAGCTGTTCCGCCAGTCGCGACTTCCAAAAGGGATGTAAAAAAAGAGAATGCACATGATGTGAGCGCATGGTTTGCTGTCAGCATCATTGCTAGTTCGCTAGTTGCTAGACATCGATGTTATCGCTGCCTCTGTTACTGTATATTGTGTAAAACTATATAACCAATCCTAATCCAGTGTTAATATTCCATCCATTCTTAGAGTTCATGGACTGGGGGTAAAGATTTAAGTTAAGAGTTATTAGATTTAAATTTAAATCTTTATTACCAAAAAAATATATAATTTTAAGTTCCCCAGGAGATGAGATTGGTGGGATTAGTGAAGGTAAATCCAACAGAGTCACGGGCAGGAAGAGAAGTCACAGAGGTATAACCATAATAACAGCTGATGACTGTGGAGTGAGGGTGTATTATAGTGTTCTAGATTGGGTTCAGTTGTCAGTGTTAGAACTCTGGTGATTGGGGGTGTGGTTGAGTGGCTGTGGTCGGAACATCCGTGACATTATGCTTGAAGTTTGTTTGAAGTTTAAAATATATGAAAGTGTTGTACTCTTCATCTGTACTTTTAGGTATATTATGAATATATACAAAACTAACATTTTTTTTTTTACATCCTTATAATGCTGATCACACATAACTCAATCCAACCATGTGGAGGAAAATGACTTGTGAAACATCTGCATGAATCTCACGGAGTGTTTTAATGTTTCAGTGTGTGTCTGTGTGACTGTTTTGGTTCAAGTGGATAGTTTTTTATTTGTCCAGCTGATCTGTGTCACATACATGACTATAGAAAGGTCAATTATTTATATTCACACTCAGGTGTTATTAATAATTTATAATCAGACTTTCCGGTGTCACCTTATTAAGGATGAGGTTCCATTTTGAGTTCAGTTCCTCTCAAGGTTTCTTCCTCTTCCCATCTCAGGGCATTTTTTTCTTGCCCCAATCACCTCAGGCTTGCTCACTGGGGATTAATAGAAATGCATTTAAATATAAGTGTAACCCACTAGAATATAACTCTAGAATTTAGTGGGTTACATTGTTACAGTTACTGTTGGTATATTATTATTATTATTATTATTATTATTATTATTATTATTATTATTATTAATAACAATAATAATAATAATAATAATAATAATAATAATAATAATAATAATAATAATAATAATAATAGTGCCAACCTCATTAAAACAGCCCCATAGTGACGCCTTGTGGCCGTAGACTATACACGATATGTTATTTATTTTCCATTTAAACGAACTGTCCAAAAAAGTATAAAATATAATGTTGACGTTTTAAAAAATATGGTTCAGTTTAACCAATAAGATTCAGGAGAGTCCTGTCCAATCAGACTTTCATCTTGGATGGAGGGTTGTTGGAATTGTTGTACTTGTTAAGACAGTATCACAAAGTTATTAGCAAAAGCTGTAACTGTTTTATCATCATGCCAAAGTGGGGGAAATATAGAAAGTCCTACTGAAAAGAATGTAAATATGTGATTATAAAATAGAATAGAATAGAATAGAATAGAATAGAATATCTTTATTGTCACCTAACGAAATTAGGTGCTTTACACATTACACAGGATACACAAATTACACGTTAGACACTTAACATAGTGTGAAACAGTTACGCATATTACACCAAAAATTTACACATATTGCACGTATCGCACTCTACCCATATGTTAAATATGAACGTAACAATTGAATTATGATGCAAGACACATTATTTGGCACACACACACACACACACATACACACGCATATATATGTATATATATATATTTTACAGGTAGCTAACGTAGTGTGTGTGTGTGTGTGTGTTTGCTTGTTTTGGGATTTCTGTTTGTTACTGTATTAGTTATCACAGTATGCATTTTGAGCTAGTATTTTTTAAATGGGCGGGGTTTAAGTTGTAGTTGGGCTGGAAATCTTCAGTCCAATCTGGCAACACTGGCCATAGTTAGTGTTGCGTCAGAAGGAATCCCACAGGAAGCTGTATTTCTCTGCCATGTAGTTTAATATTACAAAAGCCTTGAAAAATGTCTGTGAGTATTTACTTCATATTTTTCATTGTTTATAGAGTGCAGTGCAATTTAAAGAGACGCGAGTAGAAATTGTATTTTCAAAAAGATAAAATTGATTTGTTGTTGTTTTTGATTAAAAAGTGGTTTGTTGGTTTTATGGAAAGCAACATGTTAAATATGTTAAATATGAACGGATCGACTGAACTATGATGCAAGACACATTATTTGACATTTTCCTTATTTGTATGTTAAGTTTTACAGTGTTTCCTTCAAGTAAACTACACTCAATTAAAACCTGGCATCTGAGTCTTTCTTGGAGGAACCTGTCAGGCTCAATCACTTCAACAGTCATCGGGCAGAATAATAGTAATAATGTTATCTCTGTTCTTTTCCGTGCTAAAGCAGAGGATAACGAGGTCAATCTTATCCAGGTTTATTACATTTTATATTTTTTTGGGTGTCTAATAATTTGAGTGTGCATGCTTTCTGAAATGTTCTTTTGTTATAACAAAATGCTAAATGATATTGATATATTTTTAAATGGTATCAGTTCAGAAGTTTCCATTTCCCTTTCTGACTGTGTTATAAATACATTTTTAATGACGTTTATTTTAAATCAGCCTCTGAGCTCCTTCGTATCCTCTGAGCAGCTTTTCTGCCTCTGCATGAAGAAATGTAAAAAAGTGTAATAATTGTATATTAAACTGATTTATTATTTCTATTTCATCGTCTCCGCTGTGTTCTCTGTGTCATTACAGGATCCTGACTCTGATTCTGATCTACAGCTCTCTAAGGTTAAAACCAAGAGGAGACATGATGAAATGGAGTATTCCTTTGTTGTGTTTTCCTCTGTCAGTCAGTAACACAGCAGAGTCATGTGTCTACATCATATCACACGCTGATTACTGATTACTGATTACTGACCTCTTACACATTTCTGATGGTGAGTCAATGAAGGAATGATCACATTCACAGAGTATCATTTTATTATTATTTTTTGAAATAAAACATGAAGCAAGAAAATAATGAAAGGTTGGTGTGATGAAGTGCTGAGTGTGTACATCAGCTGCTAATAGTATCAGCACATAGCATGATGCAATTTAATTCTAATAGAACACATAAAACACATATGTTGTACATTTCTGCTCCTGTTTACACATAACGAGGACTACAATAACAGTGCTGCTCATCATTTCATTTCACTCCATGACCACCCCATACTGCTGCTGTCTACACATTGCACATTTCACACACTTTATATAGTTTGTTATTCATTACAGTTGTACTTTTTACATTTTTGTGCATATTTCTACAGATTTCTACATATACCTCGCGTTATTTTATTTATATTTTATTTATATTTTATTTTACCTACTGTAAAAATTTCTAAACTGTAGTTTTTATATTTTATATTTTATTCTGCCCTTATTCCTTTTTTTCCTTTTCAAGGGTCAAAACAGTAAGCATTACACTGCATACCATACTGTGTACGATTATATATGTGACAAATGAAATTTGAATTTGAATATGATTTGAATATGATTTGAATATGATTTGAATTTGTAATGACATCTTTGTTTACATTATTTTGTTTACCCACTCGTTAAACTGGTTTTGTGTCGTTCCACTCCTACATGTTCTCTTTTTTGTTTTACTTTGTAAGTGGCCCATAATCACAGGATCACACAGGAGACACATCATCTGCTCTGCTCTGTGTCTTCAGTTAATTCTCTTCTGCCAAATGTTTTGATAAAAAACCGAACTGAGGTAAGCACAAGCTCATAAACCCATCATAAATGAAAATTGCAGGTGTTTTCTTTTATACTGTGATGTATTTCTGAGTGAAACTGAGTAAAGCCCTGCGGCTCGGCTTTATAGTGAAATGTGGAGAGGCTGTGAAATAAGTAAGACTGTGCTGCTATTAAATTATATTCCTTCACATGTAGGGAAGAGTAAGTATCATATGTTGGAGTATTTCCTTTTATTAATGGCAGAAAAAATTCAAAATGTGGAAATTCATAACCTTACCCTAGTCTACAGGCTCAGTCCTAACACTTACTGAATGGACCTCAGTCGTTCCTCACTGAAAATCCTGCTGTTCCTCATCACTGCTTGTCCTCAGACATCTGCAGGTGGGTTTTTATTATTCAATTTTTAATATTTAAATGAAAATGCTGGCTTTTGTACATAGAGAACACATTTAAACCACAGAGAAAAGCTTGTTTTGGTGTAGATATGGATGAATAAAAGCTATTGTAACGTCTGGGACCCCCGCCCTATGCGGGGCTCGACCCCAGACGCCCGTGGTGTGTGTGCGCACGCCAGCACGCGGTGTAATGAGACCCATGCGCAGGATTCAGCGAAGCACTGCTTTTATTACATTTAAGACGCGACATAGGGAAACAAACGTAACACTAGACATGGCGTGGTTAACTAAACTAAACTAAACCTAGACCTTAGCTTGGACATGGCACTTAAACAAAAGCCCAACAGAAACCACGGTACAGATAACAATCATGGACAAGGACACAAACACAAGGATCCCTATTTATAGGGGTAGACATTAGGGCTAATGGGATACAGGTGACACAATCAGGATAGGACCAATAGGAAGGGCGTAACAAAAGACACACAAAGAAGCAGGCTTCCAAGGTTCACCTGCCAGCGCCCTCTCTGGGCCTGGCAGGGAACTGTCCAGCTGTTCCTGACAGCTATTGCCATGGAAACAATTTAATAATAGGATGAGTTCATTAATATAAACCTGTGATTTTCAGCTGCATTTCTGTCAGAGCTGCTGGTATAGAGAATTAATCAACACCTTCTGACCAATCAGGATTCAGATCTCAGCAGCACTGTAGGATATGTTTTAATGACTGTTTAATAAAACACATCTCTATATGAACACACTGTTTCATTCTCATAATTGTAGTGATTCCCCACAGTACAGTGGGATGAAGAGTGAAAAAGAGCAAATTAATAAAATCAGATGTGATAGTTTTATTGATATCCTCTATCCGGTGTTGCTCAGAAGAGTTCAGTTCTCTTTTCAGTCTGCTTCCTTTCAAGGTTTTATTTTCTCACACAGTTGTTCCTTATCACTGTTGTCTTTTTCTCGGAATCTAAATCTACATCCAGATTTTTGTTGTGATGTTTCAACAGTCAGACACTCTCTGCGGTATCTCTACACTGCTGTCACACCAGGAATTAATTTCCCAGAGTTCACTGCTGTGGGTCTGGTGGATGGAGGACAGATTGTGTACTATGACAGTAACATCAGGAAGATGATCCCAAGGGTTGAATGGATACCGAAGATCAGTGATTATGATTACTGGAACATAGAGACGGAGAGTACATTGAGTGACCAGAAAGATCTCCATCATCTGTTGCACACTGTAATGAAAAGCTTTAATCACACTAAAGGTGAAGATGAACGTAAAATTAAAATGCTTAGTAACAGTCAGAGACAAAGCTGTATATAAGTATCAGATTCATCACACAATGTGTGTGTGTGTGTGTGTGTGTGTAGGACTTCATACACTCCAGAGAATGTTCGGCTGTGAGCTTAATTTTGACTGGACTGTTAGAGGATACAATCAGTTCGGTTATGATGGAGAAGATTTCATCAGTCTGGATCTGAAAACTGGAACCTGGACTGCAGCTAAACCTCAAGCTAAGATCATCAAGAAGAAGTGGGATAATGATCCTGGTTATACTGTACACTGGAAGAACTACCTGGAGAACATCTGTATCGAATGGTTAAAGATGTACATGTTTTACAGCAGAGAGAGGAATGGTAAAGTGTGTGATCTGTTACTGTAACACACAAACAAACACACAAACACTACACTCTCCTGTGATGCTGTTGTGTTTTGGTTAAGATGCAAACAGTAGAGAAGTTTACACACGCAATCTGTACATAACTTATTTCAGCTGTAAACTTTCCCCCTGCAAAAATTCTACTATCTTTTCCATCTTGATAAAAAAACGTCCTCAGCAGGAATACAGCTTGTTCCTCATCAGGGTTCACATGAGGAGTTTCTATATGAAGAACAGAAGAGACGTTTAATATTTCTGTCTCTGCAGATCCTCCTACAGCATCAGTGATCCAGAAACACTCGCCTTCTCCAGAGGTGGTGTGTCACGCTACAGGTTTCTTCCCCAAAGCAGTGAATATCTTCTGGAGGAAGGACGGCCGTCTGGTGTATAAGAATGTGGAATTCAGAAATACATTACCCAACCAGGATGGAAGCTTCCAGAAGAGAAGCATTCTGAAAGTCCCAGCTGAGGATCTGCAGAAACACACCTACACCTGCGTGATTCAGCACAGCAGCTTGATGGGGAAGTTAGTGCTAGAAGTACCAAAAGGTCCTGATCAACTCCACATACAGTATAAACAATAAATCTGATTTCCTGATGCAGCAGATAATAAAGACTCTGTGCTGATTTAACAGGTGGAGGACTGATGCCTATCATCGTTGGTGTTCTCGTGGCTCTCGTTGATCTCGTTGCGGTTGTTGCTGGAATTATGGTCTGGAAGAAGAAGAACTCTGGTGAGTGTGGAATAAAATCACTGTGAAAAACAATCGTACGTAATTCAAAACTATTGTATGTAATTCTGTGTTTTGTAAGAGTTGGATTCCAAAATGTACGACTATGACAGTTTACAGACACAACGCAGCTTATGCCCACGAATGTGCTGTGTGAAACCACTGTCAGAAATACGTCATCAAGCCCACAGGCACAGGCAATACTATGTGAGGGAAGATAAATCGATTTTTTTTTATTGCAAAAAACACGAATACAATAAGGCAATACAAGATCATAAGAAGATCCTTAAGAACAGAGCACCAATAAAAATGAAAATAAACTAAGAAAAAAAACCTTCTAATAGTTTACATTTCTGCAATAACAAGTCTTCTAAAAAGTCTTCTAAACAGTCTTCTTCCAGTTTTACATTTTAACAATCTTACAGATTTACAGTAAAACCAACATTCCTTTTGAAAAACAGAAAACAATGGCTTTGTTTTAAGGAACTTAAAACAATATAAAATTTTGTATTTCATAGTTTGAACTCAAAATTTTCCCCAAAATGAAAATAATATTCAGTACAAATGAAGTATTCACATCTTCCATTAATAAACCAAAAATTATATCATGTTTAGAAAATGGAGAAGACAGCTTGATCGAAACTTTAAGCCAATCGAACGTCTCAGACCAAAAGGCTCTACTGAATGAACAGTCAAAGAATCTTGTAACAGAGATGTGAAAACTAGAATTGTGTCTGTTGTACTCTAACAAACAGACAAAATTTTATATCTGTAAACTGTCGTAGCCCAACTCTGACAAAACAAAACAAAACTCTGACGAAACAGAATTACATACAATAGTTTTAAATTATATACGAGTAAATTAAAATTACACACAAATGTCCTGAATTACATACGATTATTTTTCACAGTGATTTTATTCCATAGGTGAGAGAGTGATGGAAACAGATGTGAGGTTTTCAGAGAACAGATTTACACTTTCTAATTCTTGAAGGAGATTTGATGAATATTTTACCTGTTTTTAATCTGAACTGATGAACTGATGAATAACTGTCTGTCCATCATCTGTGTTTCAGGCTTCAAATGTATTCCAGCCTCTGAAGAGTCTGGAGAATCTTCCTCCGACAAGTCTGACTGATGTGACTGTGTGTCTTCCTGCTGAACTGAGAGAGTAAGACATGATGATGTTTACAGTGTCATATGGAATAAAAATCTGTGTGTGGACTGAAAATCCAGCAGAAAAACCTGAGCTCACATTAAATCTCAGCTCAGAGCTGATCCTGTTTCTTTCTCTCTGTTTTTCTAGGAGAGACCAGGAGATGGAGATGAGGACAGGATTTAAGTTTGCACAAAAACACAATGGGGCATATGGTGGAAGGGACAACGCTGTTTCAGATATCTAACTTGAGTGTAGTATCTATCTATCTATCTATCTATCTATCTATCTATCTATCTATCTATCTATCTATCTATCTATCTATCTATCTATCTATCTATCTATCTATCTATCTGTCTGTCTGTCTGTCTGTCTGTCTGTCTGTCTATCTATGAAGAAGCTCTGTCTGATTCTTATAATTAAATTCTTATAATTAAATCAGTTGTAAATACTTTGAGATTAAACTCATCCACCAAACAATGACAGTTCCTTGTGTTTTTTTTTTTTTTTTTTAATTAATTTTTATATTTTTTATATCAATCCACTTGCTGTGGGTTTATATCTTCTAGCCGCTAGCTGCTTTCTGTTAAGTAAGAGTGCTTTATCAGTTAAAGTACTGAATGTATTTCAGCAGTTATAACATAAGAGTTTCAACACAAAAAAGAAGACGCAAGCTAACATCAACATTATCGCTGCCTCAGTTACATTGTGTAAAATTATATAACCAGCTCTAATCATTCAGTGCTAATATTCCATCCGTTCTTAGACACCATGGACCTAGATATCTTAATCGTTGAGAAATAGTGATGCAGTTATGTTGCTAAATAGCGCCATCTACAGTCTGAGAGTTTGAGAGTTTCTCTTTTTTCTCTGGGAGTAATGTGATATTTCCTCAGTTTAATGTGTTTTTTCTGCACAGAGCTTCTGTATTTCTGGGAGTTCCTGAGCTAATGTAGTGAAACTGAAAACGATATTCCTGGAACAGAGTTTTCATTAGGGCTTTTCACACCTGAAATTGTTAAACCCCGGATTAATGGAATCCTGTGTTATCTGTAATCACGTTTCACACTGCTCATACTATACCTGGGGTTAACTGTTAATCCTGGGTATTCATTACACATTCCTAAACCCCAGGTGAACGTTCTTATTTGCATATTTGTGGTGTCAGTGTCACTGATCGGATGAACAGCAGGCAACCTGTGTACACGGCGCACATTTCTGGTTACTGATGTGACATGAGCCTTACTGCTTGATTTCTGATTGACTGTCTGTTGCCAAGCGTCCAGCAGCAACAAGCAAACACCACACCATTTCACACTGAACAAACTTATCACCGCAATGCGGGGTTAGCAATTCCAGAGCAGGGTTTCAAATGCGGTGCTAACACCGCTTTCAAATTACAGGTGTGAAACCTTTCTTTACCTAGGGTTAAAAGCTGTGTTTAGAACGAAGATAACAGGGTTAAGCGCCGTGCAAAAAGCCTAATTGTGTGAATGCCGTAAATAAGTTTTAACCAAATGAATTCTCTACAGGATCCTTAAAGATGGATTTAAAGAATAATTTCTGCAGAATGAAGCACATTTCTGTCCTTCTGAAAGTCCTGTTCTTCCTCACCATGAGTTTTCCTCAGGTTTCTGCAGGTAGGAGTGATTAATGATCATGAATAATTGCTGTGTTGTGTTCATGTGTACATGTGGGCATTAGGTAAGTGAGATATGACATGAAGGCGGTGCTGTTATACAGTAGAAATCACTCCTGTGTTGTCTGATGAATCCACTCACCTTCAGGAAGTGAATGAAAGTTGCTGTGTTTTGGGTCACAGTGTGTTTTTGTTGTAGATGTGAGCCGCTAAACCGAGCCACAGGACAGAGGTGTAGAAATGCTGTGTATTCTGGGGATTTGGACCAACAACAAACAGAGAAAACACTGGATGTGACACACAAAATGTGTTAAACTAAATATAGAGGAGAGCAGATACAACTGTACCATGATTTTGTAAGGAATAAAAATACTCATCGAGTGTTTAAACCACAGATTTCTGATAAACATTATACATATTTACTTCATCCTTCAGTTCTATGAAAGAAGCTGTGATTTCTGTAGTCTGTTATATGGCTACAGTGGCTGAGGAGCAGGTTTCTGATTGAGGTGTTACAGATGTACCTCAGGTCATGTCCAGGCTTTCTCACAATCTGTCAAACATCCATATAACATTCTGGACTCAGTGATTCTCAAACTCCACGGGGATTTTCTATTTTTTCAGACAGAAATTAAGACATGCTGTATCTGTATACCCTGTGCACATAAAAAGTCACAGAAACCAAACAATGATTTATTAATTACTGATTTATTCATCCACTTTCTGACCACCTCATCACAATCCTGAAGAAATCCTCTGGATTTCTGTTTAAAATAACACGTTACTAAAGATATTTTAAACATTACTGTTGGTTGAATTTGTTTATTAACCAGAAATGCTGTGGAATTCTGGAATATTGTTGTTGTTGTTGTTGTTGTTGTTGTTGTTGTTGTGTGGTATTATTTAAATCAATACTGTTTAAAATCCTCTCTTTATTTTACAGACACACACTCTCTGCAGTATCTCCACACTGCACTCACACCAGGAATAAATTTCCCAGAGTTCACTGTTGTTGGTCTGCTGGATGGAGATCAGTATTTGTACTACGACTGTAACATCAGGAAGATGATCCCAAAGACATCACATGTCACTACTCCACAGATCCTAAAATTACTGATTAAATTAGCCCTAAAGGAGAAAGTCAGTATAGTAACAAGATGTTTAAATAGTGTGTGTGTGTGTGTGTTAATGATTACAGATTGTACAGATGCCCTGGTTGAGCACTAGGTGGCGCACTGAAACATATCACCTCCTGTTTACTCTAATTAAAAGGTCAGTAATTCATAAAAACCTGTTACTTCACAACTCACACTGATTATAAATACGAGAAAACACTGTAACTTTAATCCCTCTAATACTCAATTATGTTTCATTTTTTTAAGACATATTTTTAATGAAGTATCCAGAATGAAATGTTAGCAGTTCTATTTTAAGAAGAATATATTTTTAATTTAAAAAATATATACACTCCTTTTTTTCTGTGTTTTACATTATCATTTAGGACAGTGTGTGGCGATGAAATACTTGATGAAATATTTAAATAAGCTATAAAATAGCTTTGTAATGCATTTGTATAGATTTTGTTAATTAGCTGCTGTAGTACTAATATTTATCTGTGTGTGCGCGTGTGTGGACATTGTGGGCACAGTGTAACCAGTAGGGGGCAGTCAGAGTACCTTTGTCCCAGAGCACCTGTATGATTCTTAATTATTTGATTATATAATTAAATACACTACAGTGTGTGTGTATTGTGTGCATTATGTATTAGAAGCTTGTAACCGCTTTTAAATTTGTTGTTATGGAAACCGATTCACTAGCTTTGCTTGCTATAATGATTCAGTGAAGTAATTCAATTATTTTGAAATGACTGAGTCTTGGTGCAGGAGTCGCTGCCTAATGAAAATATTGTAAGGTGGTGTTCCTAAATAGAAGGTAGAGTGACTCTCTACCAGAGTCACTCAATTAAGATCAAGGTCAAGATCAATTAAAGAACAACCACCATCACAAATGTCCTCTTAAAACATGGCAACGAGTCGCCTAAAAAGTCAGACAAGTTATCTGACTCACTGAATCACTACTGGTTACAGATAAGAATCAATTCATTATACACACAGCTTTTCCAGTTTGTCTGGTAACGCTTGACACATACTATGACCTGCACATACTATGCTGTAAATGTAAATATACTTTCCCAGTGGATCTGATGGTAGATTTTATTTTGTTTTGTTTTTTCTCTATTTTATGATAGATATTCTATTGAAGCTGCAAGAATGGGAAACTTTTCACCAAATGTTACAAAATGCTTTCGGAGTTTCAAGTCACAGAGCATTTTATTTAATGGATATGATCACCATAGTGAAAATAGTAAGAAATTGTATATTATTTATTATATTTTACAGTATTATTACTGGTACATATTTTACCTTACATGCCACTCCAAAAATGCTTCTTTCTTTCTTTCTTTCTTTCTTTCTTTCTTTCTTTCTTTCTTTCTTTCTTTCTTTCTTTCTTTTACTATTAAACACTGACATTAATATTATCCATGTCTATTATCCATAGCTACATGTACATATGCTACAGATTCTACGCACAGTCTCTAACAGGTTTATGTCAGAACATCTTGTTTCCCTACTCATTAAACTGGTTTTGTGTCGTTCCACTCCTACATGTTCTCTTTTTTGTTTTACTTTGTAAGTGGCCCATAATCACAGGATCACACAGGAGACACATCATCTGCTCTGCTCTGTGTCTTCAGTTAATTCTCTTCTGCCAAATGTTTTGATAAAAAACCGAACTGAGGTAAGCACAAGCTCATAAACCCATCATAAATGAAAATTGCAGGTGTTTTCTTTTATACTGTGATGTATTTCTGAGTGAAACTGAGTAAAGCCCTGCGGCTCGGCTTTATAGTGAAATGTGGAGAGGCTGTGAAATAAGTAAGACTGTGCTGCTATTAAATTATATTCCTTCACATGTAGGGAAGAGTAAGTATCATATGTTGGAGTATTTCCTTTTATTAATGGCAGAAAAAATTCAAAATGGGGTAAGGTTATGAATTTCCATAGTCTACAGGCTCAGTCCTAACACTTACTGAATGGACCTCAGTCGTTCCTCACTGAAAATCCTGCTGTTCCTCATCACTGCTTGTCCTCAGACATCTGCAGGTGGGTTTTTATTATTCAATTTTTAATATTTAAATGAAAATGCTGGCTTTTGTACATAGAGAACACATTTAAACCACAGAGAAAAGCTTGTTTTGGTGTAGATATGGATGAATAAAAGCTATTGTAACGTCTGGGACCCCCGCCCTATGCGGGGCTCGACCCCAGACGCCCGTGGTGTGTGTGCGCACGCCAGCACGCGGTGTAATGAGACCCATGCGCAGGATTCAGCGAAGCACTGCTTTTATTACATTTAAGACGCGACATAGGGAAACAAACGTAACACTAGACATGGCGTGGTTAACTAAACTAAACTAAACCTAGACCTTAGCTTGGACATGGCACTTAAACAAAAGCCCAACAGAAACCACGGTACAGATAACAATCATGGACAAGGACACAAACACAAGGATCCCTATTTATAGGGGTAGACATTAGGGCTAATGGGATACAGGTGACACAATCAGGATAGGACCAATAGGAAGGGCGTAACAAAAGACACACAAAGAAGCAGGCTTCCAAGGTTCACCTGCCAGCGCCCTCTCTGGGCCTGGCAGGGAACTGTCCAGCTGTTCCTGACAGCTATTGCCATGGAAACAATTTAATAATAGGATGAGTTCATTAATATAAACCTGTGATTTTCAGCTGCATTTCTGTCAGAGCTGCTGGTATAGAGAATTAATCAACACCTTCTGACCAATCAGGATTCAGATCTCAGCAGCACTGTAGGATATGTTTTAATGACTGTTTAATAAAACACATCTCTATATGAACACACTGTTTCATTCTCATAATTGTAGTGATTCCCCACAGTACAGTGGGATGAAGAGTGAAAAAGAGCAAATTAATAAAATCAGATGTGATAGTTTTATTGATATCCTCTATCCGGTGTTGCTCAGAAGAGTTCAGTTCTCTTTTCAGTCTGCTTCCTTTCAAGGTTTTATTTTCTCACACAGTTGTTCCTTATCACTGTTGTCTTTTTCTCGGAATCTAAATCTTCAGCCAGATTTTTGTTGTGATGTTTCAACAGTCAGACACTCTCTGCAGTATCTCTACACTGCTGTCACACCAGGAATTAATTTCCCAGAGTTCACTGCTGTGGGTCTGGTGGATGGAGGACAGATTGTGTACTATGACAGTAACATCAGGAAGATGATCCCAAGGGTTGAATGGATACCGAAGATCAGTGATTATGATTACTGGAACATAGAGACGGAGAGTACATTGAGTGACCAGAAAGATCTCCATCATCTGTTGCACACTGTAATGAAAAGCTTTAATCACACTAAAGGTGAAGATGAACGTAAAATTAAAATGCTTAGTAACAGTCAGAGACAAAGCTGTATATAAGTATCAGATTCATCACACAATGTGTGTGTGTGTGTGTGTGTGTGTAGGACTTCATACACTCCAGAGAATGTTCGGCTGTGAGCTTAATTTTGACTGGACTGTTAGAGGATACAATCAGTTCGGTTATGATGGAGAAGATTTCATCAGTCTGGATCTGAAAACTGGAACCTGGACTGCAGCTAAACCTCAAGCTAAGATCATCAAGAAGAAGTGGGATAATGATCCTGGTTATACTGTACACTGGAAGAACTACCTGGAGAACATCTGTATCGAATGGTTAAAGATGTACATGTTTTACAGCAGAGAGAGGAATGGTAAAGTGTGTGATCTGTTACTGTAACACACAAACAAACACACAAACACTACACTCTCCTGTGATGCTGTTGTGTTTTGGTTAAGATGCAAACAGTAGAGAAGTTTACACACGCAATCTGTACATAACTTATTTCAGCTGTAAACTTTCCCCCTGCAAAAATTCTACTATCTTTTCCATCTTGATAAAAAAAACGTCCTCAGCAGGAATACAGCTTGTTCCTCATCAGGGTTCACATGAGGAGTTTCTACATGAAGAACAGAAGAGACGTTTAATATTTCTGTCTCTGCAGATCCTCCTACAGCATCAGTGATCCAGAAACACTCGCCTTCTCCAGAGGTGGTGTGTCACGCTACAGGTTTCTTCCCCAAAGCAGTGAATATCTTCTGGAGGAAGGACGGCCGTCTGGTGTATAAGAATGTGGAATTCAGAGATACATTACCCAACCAGGATGGAAGCTTCCAGAAGAGAAGCATTCTGAAAGTCCCAGCTGAGGATCTGCAGAAACACACCTACACCTGCGTGATTCAGCACAGCAGCTTGAAGGAGGAGTTAGTGCTAGAAGTACCAAAAGGTCCTGATCAACTCCACATACAGTATAAACAATAAATCTGATTTCCTGATGCAGCAGATAATAAAGACTCTGTGCTGATTTAACAGGTGGAGGACTGATGCCTATCATCGTTGGTGTTCTCGTGGCTCTTGTTGATCTCGTTGCGGTTGTTGCTGGAATTATGGTCTGGAAGAAGAAGAACTCTGGTGAGTGTGGAATAAAATCACTGTGAAAAACAATCGTACGTAATTCAAAACTATTGTATGTAATTCTGTGTTTTGTAAGAGTTGGATTCCAAAATGTACGACTATGACAGTTTACAGACACAACGCAGCTTATGCCCACGAATGTGCTGTGTGAAACCACTGTCAGAAATACGTCATCAAGCCCACAGGCACAGGCAATACTATGTGAGGGAAGATAAATCGATTTTTTTTTATTGCAAAAAACACAAATACAATAAGGCAATACAAGATCATAAGAAGATCCTTAAGAACAGAGCACCAATAAAAATGAAAATAAACTAAGAAAAAAAACCTTCTAATAGTTTACATTTCTGCAATAACAAGTCTTCTAAAAAGTCTTCTAAACAGTCTTCTTCCAGTTTTACATTTTAACAATCTTACAGATTTACAGTAAAACCAACATTCCTTTTGAAAAACAGAAAACAACATTTAACATATGCAACATTTAAAATTTGTATTTTAAATGTTGAATATAAAATTTGCCCAAAATGAAAATAATATTCAGTACAAATGAAGTATTCACATCTTCCATTAATAAACCAAAAATTATATCATGTTTGGAAAATGGAGAAGACAGCTTGATCGAAACTTTAAGCCAATCGAACGTCTCAGACCAAAAGGCTCTACTGAATGAACAGTCAAAGAATAAATGTACAGTCGTTTCAATATCAACATCACAAAAGGTACAATTACTCTGATCAATATTAAATCTATATCTAAGAAACTCTAAAGATATAGATATCAAATTTGAAAGTGTACTTCCTTGGCTTTGGGGGTTATGGGAAAGGAGAGATACATGGTTCTTAATTTAAAAATAGAGCTCTTGGGGAAAAATGTGAGTCACGTTATTTCAACTAGCTTGATGTGAAGTTTTCAGAGAACAGATTTACACTTTCTAATTCTTGAAGGAGATTTGATGAATATTTTACCTGTTTTTAATCTGAACTGATGAACTGATAAATAACTGTCTGTCCATCATCTGTGTTTCAGGCTTCAAACCTGCTCCACCCTCTGAAGGAGAATCTTCCTCCGACAAGTCTGACTGATGTGACTGTGTGTCTTCCTGCTGAAGTGAGAGAGTAAGACATGATGATGTTTACAGTGTCATATGGAATAAAAATCTGTGTGTGGACTGAAAATCCAGCAGAAAAACCTGAGCTCACATTAAATCTCAGCTCAGAGCTGATCCTGTTTCTTTCTCTCTGTTTTTCTAGGAGAGACCAGGAGATGGAGATGAGGACAGGATTTAAGTTTGCACAAAAACACAGTGGGGCATATGGTGGAAGGGACAACGCTGTTTCAGATATCTAACTTGAGTGTAGTATCTATCTATCTATCTATCTATCTATCTATCTATCTATCTATCTATCTATCTATCTATCTATCTATCTATCTATCTATCTATCTATCTATCTATGAAGAAGCTCTGTCTGACAAAAGAAAGAGTTCAATTCTTATAATTAAATCAGTTGTAAATACTTTGCAATTAAACCCATACACCAAACAATGACAGTTCCTTGTGTTTTTTTTATTTTTATATTTGTTATATCAATCCACTTGCTGTGGGTTTATATCTTCTAGACCAGGGGTCGCAACCTTTACTATCAAAAGAGCCATTTTGCCCCCTCTTCCACTAGAGAAAAATAGTCTGGAGCCGCAAAACATAATACAGCTGATAAACTTTTAAAAGTTTGAATCTTTTTTAATTTTACCTGTTACAACAACAGAATACAACACACAGAAGTGCAGTGTGCATGTGTAGGCCTACTCTGAAATAAATTAAACACTGAACTATGCAGGCCTTTTTGAGTCCTTCCCATATTTGTGTAAAATTAAAATAAAACGTAGTCCACTTTAATATGAAAAAAACATATAGTTGCAGCTGAGCAGTTTTAAAAAAGTAAACATAAAATTAGGAACGTTTTTTGACAAGTCCATTTCGGTGTGCTCTCATCCTCTTCGGGTTTCTTTCTCGGCCAGCAATCAACCGAAGCACCTGAACATACAATAAAAAACTACATCAGCTCCAGGTCTGAAATAAATGTTTTTTTCTGAAAAATAATAGCCTATTAAATGCTAGTGTTCTCATCGGTTTAATGTGACTTCTGTTTCTGAAGCTTGATGCTGATCTTCCCTTTGTCGGGGCTGTAGGATGTGACTTTCATCTTCACACAGGACTGTAGGCTCTCATTTGTGAGGCAGGAGCGATATTTCGACTTTATGAAGTTCATGCTCGAGAAAACTTGCTCGCATAAGTATGTTGAGCCAAAGATGGACAGGACTCCAAATGCATAATTTTTCATGTTCATATATACGTGTCGGGAATGGCACTCCATGTTTCAAAAACAAGTTTGTTTTTAACGAGAGTGGCCTTCTGAAGGACGACTTCTTTGAGATCCGCTGTCAGGCTTTTGAACTTGGACACCCATAACTCTTTATCCGCTAGGTCGGCCAGTTCAGTTTCAAGATCGGGCTGACTTATCCCTGTGAATGCAGATATGTTCAGCAGGGATGGGTCGATGTCCAGCGGCGTGACAAGGAAGGACAGAGTGTTTTTTTTCCTTTCTGAACTCGCTGAATCTTTCTCCAAATGCAGCTTGCATTGCCATAATTGCACGGTGTAAATAATCACAGTTTATGTGATTGTTGGCAGTTAAGGCAAAGGAATCTGTCCATGCAGAATTAAACTCTCTATTTTCTTCTGAGATTTTTCTTTTTTGGGATGTATTCATGGTTAGCTTAGCGCGGGGGTCGCACACTCAAGAAGCTGCCACTCAAGAAGGCGAGGGCTATAGACGTGGATGTGACGCATATTTTAATTGACAAATTATTAAAAACTTTTTTTAAAATTCGATCTTAAAGTATTATCTCTAACTTCAAGACAAATGTGCAACAAAATAAACAAAAATGTAGCTCAGGTAGCACAAGATCAAATCCCCTCCAGGTATAACAGCCAAGAGTATATCCCTGTCCAGAGTATACCTGGGGTTATTATAGGCTAGGCTGTTTATACCCAGGGTATAAGTTAGGCTAGGCCAATTTATACTTCCAGTCATAAAATGGGCTAGGCTAGAATTTACCCACCAGAATATACACCCTCCCTTTACCATGTAAAAAGTAATACATTATTATTATATATTATTATTAAGTATAACTATAGTGCCAGAAGAGTATAGCTGGTGTTAATGCAGTGATCTCACAAATGCAGATTTTTTTAAAACTCAAACTTGAAAGATTTATTCATAGGCCTAACTTGTGGAAGCATTCTATCATTAATCATTTTGTATACTGTACAGGCCACAACGGTTTGAAAATTTGATATGCACATTTTTGTGGCTAGGGTCTGGACAAGTATTCAATTGATGATGGTCAAAATTGAAAATTTTGTCAAATTGTCAATTTGTGACTGATCACCATTTATTTTTTTGTGGCCAGTGTATTATTATTATTATTATTATTATTATTATTATTATTATTATTATTAGCATGTATGTTCAAAACAAATGACATCTACTGTATGTATTGTAACAATTACCATCTCCTTTGCTGGGGAATATTTTCTTATTTTTTGGGCTGCTTTGAAGTTTCTGAGATCTAAATCTGAGCTGTATCGTTGTGTCCTCTCTTCCTGTTGTCGTTCCTTCTGAGCAACATCTTTTGTGACATTGTCAACTGGAAGTACAAGTCCAGCTTCATCCACAACAGTGTCATCTGAGTAGTACAAGCATGGTAAATGTTGTTCAAGATTTTATCAGTTTTCGTGTTCCTCAGTTTGGATGTGACCTTTGCTAAGCATTTCAATCACAGTGTATGGTCCAGTCAAGCGAGTCTCCATCTTGGATACCATGCATTGGATACGTATATTGTTTTTGACATAAACTGTGGATCCAACAGGAATGTCTTTGTGGTTGTCAAGGGAGCAAGCAAAACATTCCTTCTGTTGCTTCTGTGCAACAGTGATGTTAGACTTGATGTCTTTTTGAAAAGCACTCTTCAATACAGATGGGTTGACCACTTCTGTGTCCAAGTTGACAGGGTCTTCAGAGGAAGTCACATCATGTGGGAGTTTGCATTGATGACCATACATCACTTCAAAGGGTGTGCATTTAATAGATGGATGGATAGACATATGATATGCAAATACTTTATAAAAGTTTTCAAAATTTTGTACTGCTGCTGTCTGCACCTTGGACACTAATGCACTACACACTATTCACTTTATATAATTTTATATAATTTTGCACAGTTGTTGTATTTTACACTTCCTATATATATATATATATATTCTATTTTATATACATATTCTATATACATATACATATATACCATACCTTACTTTATTTATATTTATTATATTTTATTATATTTTTATTCTATTTTATTTTTTACCTACTGTGAACTTGTTTTTATATTTTATATTTCGTATTTTTAGTATAATTCATATTCTAATATTTTATATTTCATATTTTTATATTTTATCCTTGTCTTTTTTTCTGTCCTTATTCCTGTTCCTTTTCTTTTTCAAGGGTCAAAACAGTCGTGTAAGCATTTCACTGCATATCATACTGTGTACGATTATATATGTGACCAATAAAATTTGAATTTGAATTTGAAATAGACATATGATATGCAAATCTGCCTGGTCAGAAGCTTACACAGAGCCTCTTTTATTGTCCTGCTGTCTCTCTCACAATGACCATTAGACTGGGAATAATATGCAGAGGTCTGGAAATAGTCAAGAAGGGAATCCACCACCTGATTAACAAACTCCCTGCCTTGATCACTGATCAGTGTATCCATACAACCAGGCAACAGACAATGCAGTACAGGACGGTTCTGTTGGCCTACCCTGCCTAGTGACATGGAGACTTACATCAAGTCTTGTATTACCTGTGCACAGGCCCAGACAAATCATCAACTTCCTACAGGACTTCTAGAGCCGCTGCCCATTCCATGCCGTCCTGATTTCATCACTGACCTGCCAAGCTCGGGCGGATTTAACAAGATCCTAGTGGCCATTATTCACTTTTCTGAAGCCTGCCAACTGGTGCCACTCTTGGGTCTACCCACGGCTATGGAAACCGCCACTGCCCTGTTCCATCAGGTCTTCAGGACTTATGGGCTCCCGGAGGACATAGTGTCGAACAGAGGGCCTCAATTCACTTCCGGTGTCTGGAGGGTGTTTTGTGCATCAGCCTCACGTCAGGCTATCACACCCAGACTAATGGTCAGAGTGGCTAAACCAGGAAATTGGACGGTATATGAGATCATATTGCACTTGTGAACAACAGCGTTGGAGTGAGTTCCTTTCTGTGGATGAGTGGGCCCATCGTAGTTGAGAGGTCTGGGAGAGAGCCATTTGAAGACAGTGGATCCAGACGGACCTAAATAGGCGCCCACACCCACCTATGGTGACCTGCACACCCCCATCATGGTGATACCCCTCCCAGCAATGAACCGCCACCACCTCTCGACATTGACAGATCCCCATCATACACCATCCAGAACTACCTACTTGGTAGACTGGGAAGGCTACTGCCCTGAAGAATGCTCGTGGGTTGACGCGGATGACATCCTGGATCCTTCTCTGGTTGAGGAGTTCCATTGCCTTCACCCCAGCCGACCCGCTCCGCGCCCTCGGGGCCGTCCACACCGTAGAACGCCTGGAAGGGTTCCTAGAGTGGAGGGTTCTGTAACAACGCCACTGGCATCCTGCCACCGGAGGGAGCCCTCACCTGAATTCTAGTGGCATCACTGAAGGAACACTTCCTGCTTCAATAAAATTTAAGGAACACTCTCGCAATGTGTCAGTGCGAAGTATCGTTACCAAGCCATTCCTGCATTCCTGTGGATTTACTACCGTTTTTGACCTGTGCCTGTTTACCGTTGTTTCTGATCTTTACCTCACGTTGTGGTTTGGTTTTGCCGATAGTGTTTGTTTTCCTGGTTTTCACGACCTGTTTGCCCGTCCCCGACTACAGATATACTGCCTGCTGTATTGGATTTGTTTCTGTGTTTTCCACACATGGATCCTAATCAACCCGCCACCAGCTCAGCATTACAGAGACGAAGCAGCTGCATCTTCTCCCAAAGCTCCCAAATTGAGCAGCATGCCCTCCCACCTCATAGGTGAACACTCACAGAGAAAGGCAAAACTAATCAAATAATGAACCAGTCAGTCTTTGAAATCAATCGTCAGAGAGGATGTACCATATTACACATTATAAGTTCAAGGGATATGATTTATCCCTTTTTACTTTACTCCTTTTTTACATTATTTATAACCACATCATGGAGTACCCCTAGCCCACCAACAAGAAGTAGGTACTTTTGTCTGGGTTTAGTGCGTTATTACCAGATATTCGTCCCAAACTTCTCCTCTGTAGCCTCTCCCCATTAAGGCCTCACCAAAAAGGGTCAACCGGACTTGTGTGCAGTGTACTAATGAACATGAGCAGCTCTGTCCTGTGGTTTGGTTTAGCAGCTCACATCTACAACAAAACACACTGCAACCCAAAACACAGCAACTTTCATTCACTTCCTGAAGGTGAGTTGATTCATTAGACTACACAGGCGTATTTCTACTATTTCTCCACCTTCATGTCATATCTCACTTACTTAAGTCTCACATGTACACAGCAGATATTCAAGATAATGAATCACTCTTACCTGCAGAAGCCTGGGGAAAACTCATGGTGAGGAAGAACAGGACTTCCATAAAGACAGAAGTGCACTCCATTCTGCAGGATCTTTAAGGATCCTGTAGAGAATTAATTTGGTTAACATTCATTTAAGGCGTCCACACAGTGGAAACTTTGATCCAGGAATATTGCTTTCAGTTTCACTATATTAGCTCAGTAACTTCCAGAAATACAGAAGCTCCGTGCAGGAAAAATACAATAAACTGAGGAAATATTGTGTTATTTCGAAAGAAAAAAGAAAAACTCTCAAACCCTCAGACTGTATATGGCGCCATTTAGCAACATAACTGTATCACTATTTCTCAACGACTAAGATATCTTTTTTCTTGTTTAAAGACATTTTGGGGAAACATATGGATCTTTTTTGAATTCTCTATAGTTTTACAATTTAAATGCATAAATATTCATTTTCTATCTTATAATCAGTACATGATCTCTGAAAATGGATGGAATATTGGAACTGAATGATTTGGGGCTGGTTATTTAGTTTTACACAATGTAACTGATGCAGTGATAATGTCGATGTTAGCTCACATCGCAGGTGTCCATCAGTCTCTGCCGTATACCACTGATTTTGAGCTTCTTCATTATTTTTATTATATCTGAAATACATTAATTACTTACAACAGAAAGTGGTTAGTTTGGATGCTATCAGTTTTTAGCTGGAGCTAGATCAAGTAATGTAATAAGACAGAAGCTATAAACTCATAGTAGGTGGATTGATAAAATATAGAAGAAACCAGAGAACGATCAATGGACCAAACTAAAACTAAGCAAGGAAAACACAAGGTGCAGTCACTGTTTGGTGAATGAGTTTAATTTATTTACAACAACTGATTTAATTATACAAATTAAAATTATTCTCTTTTTTCCCAGACAGAGCTTCTTTATGTGGATGTAGATGTGTTCTGGGAACTTCTGTATGAAGAGAAAACCAGTCCATATCCAGCAGTGATGAAGCATCACACAGAGTCATATCCTACTACAGACCAGACATCATCAGACTCAAGGAGAGAGACATAGAAAAGGAATGTTGTCTCTGTATCCTTTTAGGATCGACGCCCGATAAACTGATGTAAATGTAATGAAAATGAAAATGTAGTCAGTTTTCAGCAATCTGCAAAATATTTTATAAACCTTCAACAGCAGGCCATCAATTCCTGGAGAAAGTCCATGTGAAAGCTGTGACTCTGCAGTGGTAAGGGGTCCTTTAAAAGGAAAATCAGAGTCTGTGATCTTTCTTCAGGCTCCAGGCAGCACAGACCTTCCAGAATAACTCTCATTTCTCTACAGACTGCTGTGGAGTTTAAAGACATGATGTTTAAAATGCAGTAACTTCTGCCAAAATTCATTTTTATCACGTCTTTACTGCACTAGAAAGAAAGAAATTCCTCACAAAAATTATGATCGTGTAAAAGTTTGAAATGAAACTTGTACACTCTCTGTACACTGCTGGGGCCAAAGACATTCACTAGAGTTACAGTAAATCCTTCAGTGATAGATTTTACTAGCAGTGTCCTGGACTTTTTACAGGGCACTTACACATTTATACTTAAAGTGTAATCAAGATGACAAATAGTACACTAAAGTTTGATAGCTGAAACAGCACTGTCCCTTCCACCATATGTCCCATTGTGTGTTTCTCCTTTGTACAATCTTTAATCGCTGTTAAACCCTGTCTTCATCTCCATCTCCTGGTCTCTCCTAGAAAAACAGAGAAAGAAACAGGATCAGCTCTGAGCTAAGATTTAATGTAAGCTCAGGTTTTCCTGCTGGATTTCCAGTCCACACAGATTTTTATTCCATATGTAAACATCATCATGTCTTACTGTCTCAGTTCAGCAGAAAGACACTATCAGCCCCTTAGTCTTGCTGACGTTAAGGAGGAGGTTGTTACTCTGGCACCAGTTCTCCAGATTCCTAATCTTATTCAAGGAGGCCGTCTCATTGTTGTCGGAGATCAATCTGACCACAATGGTGTCATCAGCAAACTTGATGATGGTGGTGGAGTTGGTTGTGGCCATGCAGTCATACCTGTACAAAGAGTACATCAGGGGGCTCAGAACACAACCCTGGGGGGCTCCAGTGCTGAGGGTGAGGGAGGCTGAGACATGTCTGCCCATCCTTACTGCCTGTGGTCTGCCAGTTAGGAAATTGGAGATCCACTGACACATGTGCTCCAGCTTGGTGGTGAGTGTGGAGGGGATTATAGTGTTAAATGCTGAACTGTAGTCAACAAACAGCATTCTAACATAATTCCCCTTTCTAGTGTCCAGGTGAGTGAGTGATGTGTGAAGGAGGTAAGAAATGGCATCATCTGTTGAGCAGTTCGGATGGTAAGCAAACTGTAGTGGATCCAGTGTGTCAGATAGTGAAGAGATGATGAAGTCTCTGACCAGCCTCTCAAAGCACTTCATCATTACTGAGGTCAGGGCTACAGGGTGATAGTCATTGAGGGAAGCAGGATGGGGTTTCTTCGGGACAGGAACAGCGATGGTCTTTTTGAAGCATGTGGGGATTGCCGACTGGGTTAAGAAGAGTGAACACAGGTGCTAGCTGGTCAGTGCAGGCTCTGAGGACTCGACCTGAGATTCCCTCTGGTTCTACTGGTTTCCTGGTGTTCGCTCTCCTAAAGGCTCTCCTCATATCATGCTCGGAGATGATGAATGCGTTTCTGGTGTTGGCATTAGCTGTAGCATTAGCTTGAGCATTAGCATCGTTAGCTGCAGCCTTGAAGCAAGCGTAGCTTGTTCAGCTCATCTGCCAGAGACATGCCTGCATTCGTCATACGATGTTCGATGTTGGTGCTTTATAGTCAGTTATTGTCCTGCCTTTGACTTCCCCGATTCCAGTGTTCCGAGAAGAACTCGGCAGCTGGATGGCGTGGTCCGGCGCCGCTGGGTTCAGCCATGTCTTGGTGAAGCAGAAGAGATGCCCTTATGTCCCGAATGTCTCTCTGGAACTTTACCCTCGCCCTGAGGTCATCAAGCTTGTTCTCCAGCAACTGGACGTTAGCGAGCAGGATGCTAGGCAGAGGTGTGCGGTGTGCACAGGCTCTCAGTCTGTTCCTGACGCCGGCTCGTTTCCCCCGGGGCCGCCGCGCCGCGTCGGGTCGCGTCCTTTGTTCTCCCTCAGGACCTCACTGAGCCAGCTGGGATCCAGGGATAAAAACGTCGAATTGTGAGTACTTTGTATACCAATAGAAATAAGAGTATATATTTTGTACGTAATGCACACCATTGTGAAGAATTTACTGGTTTGAATGTACTGTAAGTTAACTTAAAAAACAAAAACAAAGAAAAGGGGTTGGAGCAGTTGTGGTGGCAGCCGACCTCACAGACACTATCTTGAAATCTACCGGTTAAGGAGTAGCAAGTGTAGCTTGATAGAGAGAGAGAGAGGATATTTGGGTATCTTGTGATCATGTAATAGTTAAAAATGCAGAGTGCAATCAGGAACTGTGACAAGACTACCTCAGACATCAGCCAGCCGCTCAACCTATGTGAACATGATCCCAGATTCAGGATGACTGCTGATGCTTTGTTGTCTCTAAAACAAGCTGACATCTCCACCTTACTCAGGTTATACACTGAACTTTAAAACCAGATTTGGATTTCAGTCTAGACATTAATCTGACATGCTGTCTTGCGATGTTTATTTCATTCATAATGAGATAAACAGTACAGTTTTTGTAATAACTGTCTGTACCTCATCTGTCTTTCACGTTTCAGATCTGTTTCATAAAACTCCACATGCACCATAATAATATATAAAAGTAAATAAATAAATTTAGTACAAGTTATAAATATTTAGTACAAGTTCTTACTCTAAATGGTTTTCAAGTTATTACAGTCTAATATGAAAGAAAAATCTGTGTTAAATCATATTTTAGAGATTATACAGAGAAGGATCTCACTCTCTGTCTCTCTCTCTCTCTCTCTCTCTCTCTTTGCTTCATTGTTATTTTCAGTTGCAGTTCTGACTACATAACAGCTACATATGAAGATATTAGTGAAGCAATACACATGTAACAGCACCAGTGACAGATGGGTTTGTATTCGGAGAAAACACTTGTGTAAGTAAATCTGAAGATCCAGAGAGGAAAATGTTTGAGGAAATGATATTGATATTAATGAGAGGAAAAGTAGTTGTAGGGATGTTTTTTCACTCCCACAAACACAACAGTTACAACTCCTCAGATTCTGCACTGCTTTGTACCATGTTCACTGCCACACAGCACAAGTAGCATAAATCAACCTCTTTACTGTAAAATTTATTTATTATTATTTGTTCCTTC
The DNA here is from genome assembly GCF_019097595.1 of Hemibagrus wyckioides. Taxonomy (NCBI): domain Eukaryota; kingdom Metazoa; phylum Chordata; class Actinopteri; order Siluriformes; family Bagridae; genus Hemibagrus; species Hemibagrus wyckioides. The sequence continues at coordinate 19,361,467 of NC_080731.1, forward strand.
TTTCACAACCTCTAAACTTTTTTTTTTTTTTAAGTGTTTACTGAATTAAATCCCATATGTGCTTGGATATTTCAAATGCTTGGTGGAATTTTTATTTTCTTAAATTTGTTATTTATAGTTAAAAAGAAATGACAAATTTATTCCAAATTAAAGCACATGGTGTAAGAGTGGATTATTAAGAACATATTTATTTTTGTCTACTCATTAAAATCTTTTAATTACTCACATAAATCTGATTATATATTCAAGCACAACATATTGTATTATTATATATAATAGACATTAAAGATACAGATAATAGATCATATTCCTTACAATTAAATAACTTACCCATGTCATCAGCTTGTTTTTAATTTAACCTCCAGTGTCCTGGGTTCGAGTCTCGCTCTTGTTCACTGTGTGTGTGTGTGTGTGTGTGTGTGTAGTTTGCATGTTCTCCCTGTGCTTGGTGGGTTTCCTCCGGGTGCTCCGGTTTCCTCCCACAGTCCAAAGACATGTCTCTAAATTGCCCATAGTGTGTGGTTGCATGACCCGATGATAGATCAGATAAGCTTTAAAAAAAAACTTTGAGAACTCCTTTACATTTTAACAACAATTACAACAAACTGTAAAATGCTGCGGTTTCAAATACACGTGTTTCCTGACCGAGTCGCTTCCCGCAGCACTGCACGAGCTCGCGGCTCCATCTAGCGGCTGTGTGTGGAACAGCATGAACATCACAGCCACTGTAATAAGTTAGGAGTAAATATAAGGGTTTGTATTTTGTGTTGCACCTTCCTGAAGTTGATTTATGACTTATAATTGATTTCATCTCTGTGCTCTTATTAGCATTAGAAAGTATTTGTCCTGTGGTTTTCTATCAGACAAATTCAACACTACAATTTATTTCCAGAATCCCATAAACTCATGGCCAGGATCGAAGTGAACAATAAATATTAAGAAGTTTAAACCACTTTTTTTTGCCCATATCTGATCAGGGTTAGGGTGCGGTTTTGTAGCTGACGTTTCTGTGTCTAGGGGGCGTGCTGAAGGTTTATAATAAATCAACAGCTAGAAAGGAAACAAGCCACAAACCAAACACTGCGTCTCCACTTCACTCTGTCATTTAAAGGTAATTTATACAACTTCTTACTTCACACCTCACATTGATTACGAAGCTGAGAAAAGAGAATCATGTGTTAATTCCTGTGGTATTGAGTCAGCAGGGTATTTTTGAACATGTATATTGTACTGAATGAAATGTGACTGTGATGGAGCTCAGAGAGAAACCTGAGTGCACGTATATACGGCGCAAGAAAAGAAAAGTTGTGTTTCTTTAACAAGGAGAATGTATTTGAATGTAATTATAATAAACAAAATACTGAACACTTTAATTATTAGAAGGATTAATTGTAAGATCTACACTGTCTAAAATCTGTTCCACATTTGAAAAAAAAAAGAGAACATGATTGTTTTATTTTCAGATTAAAATTGGTTACAGAAAATGGCAGAATTGTTGCTAATTTGCAACATACGAGAAACCCACTTTCAGGAATTTTGGGGATTTTTTGACCTTCAGAAAGCTGGTGTCAGACGGCTCAAAAGCGTATCTCTGTACTGCTATCTCCTGATCTATTCACTATATACTGTGCTATGTGTGTTGGAGTAAAACTCCTCTTTACATACTGTGTTTTGGGTTGCAGTGTTTTATAGATGTGAGCCACAAACAAAGCTAAAGGACAGAGCTGTACCTAGTCATCTCTTTTACCCCGGCTGTGTGTTCTGTGTGATTAGTTGATGGACTAATTGGTGTGAAACTGTACAAACTTAAAGCGTCCTCCTGTAAGATATAGAGTGTGGGAAGTGCTGTAGATATTACAAACTAAAAAAAAATCATCTACACCCCTGTGCTTTCACACTGAGGTTGGAAATAGAGACACACATTTCCCTTCTATGGTTAGTTTCTGGTTTGGTTGTATGATGTTTTCAGAAGTCAGTCATCACTTATTTGTAGTAGGCTACATTTTGCCACCATGTTATCAGGACTTCACTGTTTCTGTACTGAATCTGAGCAAAATAAAATTGTTTACATATATAAAGTCCAGCTCTAAATGCAAACACTGTAGACCTTTCTACAATGTACCCTCAATATTTGTAACATTATGCTGAAATTGCGAGATTTATGAACAATGCTATGTATCCATCACCTGTCCATCAGTTAGTTCTAATTGGGGCAGAGCTTATTGGAGCGTAGTTCATTTAAACTACTCCTGAGTATTAGTATAAACTCAAATGAATCCTGACACAACACTTCAGGACACAGGCATATGTTTAAAAAGGGTTTTTCTTTTAACCATTTTAATGCCACTTAACATCTTCTGTTGAATCTCTGCAGGAATGGAGCACAGTTCTGTCCTTGTGGAAGTCCTGATCTTCCTCATGATGACTTTTCCTCAGGCATCTGCAGGTGAGAGTGATTTAATATAGTGAGTAACTGCTGTATTGTGTTCAAGTGTCACACTTCAGGTCATGCTGTTATATAATCCACAGTGTGAAGGTGAAGCAGAGTCACTGTTACAGCCTGAAGTGGATTAGTTTTCTGTAACAGCATGGCCTGGAGTCAGCAATAAATATAGTGCTGAGGTCCAACCGAGACGCCATCACATATTTCTGTGTTTTTCTCTTAGTATGAAGCAGCATATAGAGACACACATTTGCTCTGTGCCACTGAAATGAGTCTGTTAGTGAAGTGACTCCTGAGAGTGAACCTGGGTGTGCTCTGGGTCTGGGTGAAGGACTCACAGCTGGTCCTAAAGTGTAAGATGTAAGACAAAGACATAGAGTGTGAGAAAGTGCTGTAGATTTTGCAAACTGAAAATTTTTTCTTCATTACAGTGTACATGTTTGTACAAACTGATGGTGAAAGGAGACACACACTTCCTCTTTCAGTTAGCTTCTGGTCTGGTTGCGTGGTTTCTTTGAAACACTGTCATGCTGTAAATTTTGCTGAGAGCAAGCAGCACTGCTCTGAAGTCAGTCAGCACTTTCTCAAAATAGGCTACATTTTGCCACCATGTTATCAGGACTAGTTTACCAGATAGTTGAGATGCAAAAGGATCTCTCAAAACCAACGACTGATACTTTGTTTAGCGAAAATGGAAATGTTTATTCATGGAACTGCTGATTGTCAAATTCATCCAGTAAAGATGTTCTTGTCACAGAAACAGAAGCAGTTTTATAGAGGAAAAAAAATATTTTAAACCTATTTACATATGACAAACATGGACTTGTTACTTTATAGATTTCTATTTGAAACAGAATTCAGTATCAGATGCGCAGTCCTGGTTCATTTTGGACCAAATGATAACCCAAAGGAAAGCCAGAGCAATCCAGTCAAGCCGAGAAGCTTTCATTGTCATTTCAACCATATATAGCTGACGCAGTACACAGTGAAATGAGACAACATTTCTCCAGGACCCCAGTGCGACATAAAACAAAGCAGAGTTAAGGACTTAGGGTACGTCCTAGCCACAAAAGTGCAACGTGTGCAACCTAGGGCAAGACAAAAGAAAGTGCAAACAGACAATACAAAACAGTCCAGGACACAAAATACATAAAAGTACATTCTGTATAATGTACAATACATTGTGCAAAAATAAGAAGATTGTAAACAACGAGGGTTCTTGTAAACATATATACACTTCTGTAATAGCAGCAGTTGGTGGCAGTAATGCAGCATGCGAAAACAGCAATTGCGTGAATGTGCAAAGACAGCATGAGAAAAAACAGCATGTAAACTGTTTTAATATGGGTGGAGCTGTAGACATGGAGGTTTATTAAATGAGTGTTTGAGACTGAAAGTTTGGTACAGTTCAGTTCTCACAGTTGAGTGTGTGTGTGTGTGCTGCTGGGCTTTCTTGCTGATGGAGCTGGTGTTGAGTGACCAGGTGAAGTTCTCCACCAGATGAACACCAATCAATTTGGTGCTCCTGAGGATCTCCACGGATAATCCATCAATGTTTAGCAGAGAGTTGTCACTCTCCGTCGACATCTTTTTAGTGTTGTCGATGTTCAGTGACAGGTTGGTGGCTTGTCCCCAGGCTGTTAGCTGTTGCACCGCCTCTCTCTATGCTGACTCGTCATTTTTGCTGATGAGACCCATCATGGTCATGTGCAAACGTGTGCAGTGAAATTCAGCCATGTTCACACTAATGATATCACGTCCTTTACACATTTAACCAGCAATAAACTATTTAAATTTCTAAATAATAAATAAATAAATAACTCTGAACAATGTTTCAATTTTGCTTACAGCAGCAGTTTTTCAGAGAAAGCACCTTCTGAGTTCATCCAGTCTTCAGCTCCATGAACATATTCTGACTGCTATCAAAAGTCTGAGATCTTTAGGGTAGGAAAAGGTTTAGGGCATAGAGAAGGCCAGAAAGGTTTCCCAGAGCAGTAGAGAGGTCTGGCACCATATCAGCAATTGCCCATATTTAAATTGTTTTTATCTGAAGTGTCTGCTGTACAAGTCCATGTACCATGTGTTTTTCTCTTTTTCTCTGTCACTTGTTTGTTCATTAGTGTTCTTAATCTACATGCAGACTTCCATAAATCTTTCCTGTTGTCTGTGACTAGTATTAAAATCACTCTACGTACACAGAACCGAGTTGATGAATTGAATTAATAATCAGATAATAACTTCAGCAATATAAAGAGCAGTTCAGCTGGCAGTTTATTTCCTCATGATTTGTAGTTGAAATGTGTAAGGATGCACCGGAGGCAGGCTTAGCAGAATCCATAATGCAGATCTTTATTAAAACAAGACAGCAGGCTAGAATCAGTATCGATGTGGCAGTGCAAAAGGGTCAAAACCGGGAAATCAAACACTAGAGTAAACCGAAACAAAGCCGAGAAATGAGAGACGTAGAAAACAGGGACAGGCAAGAATCATACACGAAAATAGCAATCAGAGGCAAATAGCAAGGCTTGGTATGTAAACTGCAAGAGAGAACAATACTTCGCAGCTAACAACAGACAGCGTGCTGCTTATATAGCCGAGCAAGAACAAAGCCATAGCCAGAAAGTCAGTATTCGGGTGATGGTGCCCTCTGGTGTTCTGGCTCTGCATATGACGTTACAGAACCCCCTCCTCTAGGAACACCTCCAGGTGTTCGACGATGCGGGCGCGGGGCAGGTCGGTTCGGGAAGTTCAGGTGGAATTCTTCCGTGAGAGAGGGGTCGAGAATGTCCTGAGCATTGACCCAGTAGCGTTCTTCCGGGCCGTACCCCTCCCAATCCACCAGATATTGAAGGTGTCCACCTCGACGACGAGAGTCAAGAATCGTGCGTACCTGATAAGCTAGAGAACCATCGATGTCCAACGGAGGGGGTGGTTCGGTGATAGTGGGGCTGAAGGTCTGAGGTTCATGAAAGGGCTTCAGTAAAGAGACATGGAAGGTGGGAGAAATGCGGTATGTGGGGGGAAGCTCGAGGCGGAAAGAAACAGGGTTCACTTGGTGTAGGATTCGGAACGGGCCAAGCTCAGCTTATGACATGGGAGCTTCAGTCTTAGATTTTTTGTAGAGAGCCATACTTTCTGCCCCACTTGGCAAGCAGGATGAGGGCACCGACGACGGTTAGAGCGAATTTCCTGTTGTTGGATCACCCTTTGGAGCATGAGCTCTCTCCCATACCTCTTGGCTACGTCTGGACCAGTCCTTGACCGTGGGCACATCTGAGGGTTCCCCGGACCAAGGGAAGAGGGGAGGTTGGTAGCCCAGCACACACTGGAAAGAAGTTAAGCCGGTGGAGGTGTGGCGCAATGAGTTTTGGGCATACTCAGCCCAAGGGAGAGACTCACTCCAGCGGTGCTGTTCGCGGCTACAGTAAGTTCTTAGAAATCTTCCAATCTCTTGATTAAGTCTCTCTGCTTGTCCATTAGACTGAGGATGATACCCAGAGCTGAGGCTGATACTGATTCCTAGACGTTTACAAAACTCCGACCACACACGGGAGGTGAACTGTGGGCCGCGATCAGAAACAATGTCCTCAGGTAGGCCATAGTGACGAAAAACTCCCTGGAAGATTGCGGTAGCAGTTTCCATGGCAGTAGGTAGACCATTCATGGGGATTAGCTTACATGACTTGGAAAACCTGTCAATTACTACCATGACTGTAGTGAAGCCTTGCGAGACAGGGAGGTCGGTGAGGAAGTCCACTGCTAAGTGAGACCATGGTCGATGAGGAATGGGCAGTGGCTCTAGGAGTCCTTCTGGTAGCTGACGACTGGTTCGGGACTGAGCGCAAGTCGAGCATGAACGGACAAATTCCTCTGCATCGTGGTTGAGGGATGGCCACCAGAATCGTTGTTGCACCAGCTGAATGGTTCTATGGATGCCTGGATGTCCGGAACTCGGGCTCTCATGGATCCACTGTAAAACTCGCTGGAGGAGACTCGAGGGCAAGTATACTTTGGTAGGAGGAATGGTAGGGGGAGGAGTTTCGGTAGACTGCGCTTGTTCGATGTCTCTCATTAGGTCACATTGCACGGGGGCTATTCGGACGGATGGTGGGAGGATAGTTTCAGGACTGGCAGGTGGTTCTAGGGTCTCGTGGATTCTGGATAGAGCATTGGCTTTCCCGTTCTTAGATCCTGGGCGATATGAAACTGAAAACTGGAATCTAGTGAAGAATAGCACCCACCTAGCCTGGCGGCAGTTGAGGCATTTAACATCTCGGAGATAAGCCAGGTTTCTATGATCTGTCAGCACCAGGAACAGATGGCGGGCTCCCTCAAGCCAGTGTCTCCATTCTTCCAGGGCAGCTTTGATGGATAGCAGTTCCCTGTTCCCAACGTCGTAGTTTCTTTCCACCGGCGTGAGCTTACGGGAGAAAAAGGCGCAGGGATGAAGTTTCTTGGACTCTGGCTGGCGTTGGGAGAGCACGGCACCTATTCCACTACTTGATGCGTCCACCTCCACTACAAACGGTAGCTCAGGGTTAGGGTGGCAGAGTATCGGAGTGGAAGAGAAGTTCACTTTTAGTCTCCGAAACGCAGTCCGGGCTTGATCCATCCATGTCAATTTCTTGGGTTTGCCTTTCAACAGAGAAGTTAACGGGCTTGCAATAGTACTATAATTTCGGATGAACCTCCTGTAGAAGTTTGCGAATCCGAGAAAGCGTTGTAAACCTTTGATAGACGTGGGTTCTGGCCAAGATGTTATGGCGGATACTTTCTTCTGATCCATTTCTACTCCCTTGGGCGAGATTAAGTACCCTAGGAAAGCAACCGAAGAACAGTGAAACTCACACTTTTCTAGTTTGACATATAGGCTGTGGTCTGTGAGGCGTTGAAGGACAGCACAAACATGAGAGATATGTTGTTCATAGTTGGTGGAGTAAATAAGAATGTCGTCAATATATGCAATGACAAATTTATTTAACATATCTCGGAATACTTCATTAATGAGTGATTGGAAGATGGCCGGGGCGTTCGTAAGTCCATAAGGCATGACCATGTACTCATAGTGTCCATGTGTTGTGTGAAATGCTGTCTTCCATTCGTCACCCTCTCTGATCCGGATAAGATTATATGCGGTGCACAGGTCAAGCTTAGTGAAGATCTTGGCTCCTCGTAACTGTTCGAGTGCGGCGGGCACAAGAGGAAGTGGATAGGGATACGGAACTGTGATAGCATTCAGGCCTCTGTAATCAATGCAGGGTCAAAGACCTCCGTCCTTTTTTTCCACAAAGAAGAATCCTGCAGCAGCTGGTGACGTAGAGGGGCGAATGTATCCAGCCGCTAAGGCTTCTTCGATATATTCCTCCATAGCTTGTTTTTCGGGGAGAGATAAAGGATAAATGCGATTTTTTGGAGGTGTGGTGTTAGGAAGGAGGTCAATAGCACAATCCCAGGGTTGATGCATGGGTAACTCGGCGGCCTTCTCTTTACTAAAGACCTCTTGGAAATCCTGGTATTTTTTTGGGAGGGTGATTTGGAGAGATGCCGTTGGGCTTTCGATGGAGGTGGAGAGGCAGTGACGGATCATCTTATCGGAAAAAAACAGTTCACGATGCAAAAGGGAGACATAGTTCTCCATCCTTCCATGAGATATCTGGGTTATGAAGTTGGAGCCAGGGAAGGCCTAGGACGACGGGGTTAGATGGGGAGGTAAAGACTAAGAAGCTTAGTTTTTCTCGATGAAATAATCCAATCTGAACTTCTATGACAGATGTGTGATGAGTTAGTAGGCCCTTCCCAATAGGTTGATCGTCAATGGCGGTGACTCTTAGCGGTGGGATACATGGGATGGTAATGAGTCCGAGTTCTCGTACTAGATTGCGGTCAATCAGATTTACTGCAGCTCCGGAATCAATCAGCGCTGTGACGAGAAAGCGAGAATCCTTATGCAAGAAGCTAACTGGCAGAGAACTTTAGAAACCAGTCTCACAACCTCTACCTGGGAGGTGGTACGCTTTTCGGGGCACTGGAAGATCCGTTGACCTGGTTGTCCGCAGTAGAAACACAGCTGCTGCTGGAAACGGTGTTCACGCTCCCCCTCTGAGACACGAGACCTCCCCAGTTGCATCGGCTCAGCGGCTTCCTCTCTCTGGCAGTGGTATTCCATAGAGCGGCGTGGTGTGGAGCGAGTAGTACTTTACCACACTGCTGACGCCCAATCCAGTGCTTTACCCGTTAGAAGAGACAGCATGAATGCGCTTCTTATGGTTTCGCTGCCGTAGGCTTCTGGTTGTAAAGTGAAAAAGTTGTCCATTTGACGCAGGAAACCCCGACATCGATCGGCGGCACCATCAAACTTCTCCGGCAGCGCAAAGCGTGGTAATTCTCTGTGCGGAGGTGGCACGGGAGCTGAGGCTGTGGTCGGCACTTGTTGTTGTAGCAGCCGCGCGTTGGTGGCTTCTAACTCCGCAACCTGGTCCTGGTAGTACCGGATCATGTGCCCTTGGCGAACAATGGTTGCACTAAGATCCGCTGGATTCTCTCTAGGTGAAGTATTCTGTAAGGATGCACCGGAGGCAGGCTTAGCAGAATCCATAATGCAGATCTTTATTAAAACAAGACAGCAGGCTAGAATCAGTATCGATGTGGCAGTGCAAAAGGGTCAAAACCGGGAAATCAAACACTAGAGTAAACCGAAACAAAGCCGAGAAACGAGAGACGTAGAAAACAGGGACAGGCAAGAATCATACACAAAAATAGCAATCAGAGGCAAATAGCAAGGCTTGGTATGTAAACTGCAAGAGAGAACAATACTTCGCAGCTAACAACAGACAGCGTGCTGCTTATATAGCCGAGCAAGAACAAAGCCATAGCCAGAAAGTCAGTATTCAGGTGATGGTGCCCTCTGGTGTTCTGGCTCTGCATATGACGTTACAAAATGCTCCAGGAGTTTATTTTTTTTTAATCAAATCAGTTTAAAGCTGCTCTTTGTTTTACAGTCACACACTCTCTGCAGTATTTCTACACTGCAGTTACACCAGGAATACATTTCCCAGAGTTTACTGCCATTGGTCAGGTGGATGGAGGACAGATTGTGTACTATGACAGTAACATCAGGAAGATGATCCCAAAGACCGAGTGGATACAGAAGAATGAGGGAGAAGATTACTGGAACAGTGAGACACAAAAACTACAGGGTTCTCAGGAGACCTTTAAAATCAATACGGCTACAGCGATACAGCGCTTTAATCAGACTGGAGGTAAAACACACACACACACAAACTACAGGTAAACACTCACAAAACCTAAAGAGATTAATACAAAGTAAACATAAATTACATAAAACATGAAATAGAAATTGAGTGTAAATGAGATTTAAGTGTGTGAATGATGAAGAACTCACTGAGGAGTAAAGTGTGGTGTTTGAGTGGAGAGTGTAGAAGGAGACGGAGCTCAGCTGAACCTCATCACACTCACCTCTGGGTCTGTGTGTGTGTGTGTGTGTGTGTGTGCAGGAGTTCACACAGTGCAGCTGATGTACGGCTGTGAGCTAGATGATGATGGGACTGTTAGAGGATACAGCCAGTACGGTTATGATGGAGAAGATTTCATCAGTTTTGATCTGAAAACTCGCACATGGATCGCTCCAACACCTCAAGCTCTGATCACCAAGAACAAGTGGGATTATAATACTGTTATGACTGGCAACCTGAAGAGATACCTGGAGAACACCTGTATCGATTGGTTAGAGAAGTATGTGTCTTATGGCAGAGAGACTCTGGAGAGGAAAGGTAAAGTGTCTGATCTTCTCCTCTGTGTTTTCAGGCCTCATTTTGCTGCTTGCACTTTTCTCTCTCACTCTCTCCATCTCTTTTGCTCTCACTTTCCAGCTCAAAGTGTAGATGTTTGAATGCACTTTTACATTTCTCCTCAGTACTAAGACTCTGTAATCAAACCATGCTCTATCCATCTGTGGTTTCTTTGGGATCTATTTATATTAGCAGTGCAGAAATGAGCAAAATATTTGCTCATGTTTCTAAAGTAACTCAATGTTAATTTATTGTTTATTTAATTATTGTGTAAAAGCAATATCACACTCACAATTGTGTGTTTATCTCACCTGGTTATCAACTGTGATTACCTGTGGCCTCAGGCGGATCACAGACATGATGATATTCAGGATAACAGCACTCTAGCTAATGTGACATTTCTTTAATACAGCTAGGAACTCTTTTACATCTGTATAGCCAAAAATCTCATTGCATTAGAAAGGAAGTCTGACACACATCTAAATGAATCGCACACAGAGTTTTAATGTTTCTGTCTCTGTGTGTCTCTGCAGATCCTCCTACAGCATCAGTGATCCAGAAACACTCGCCTTCTCCAGAGGTGGTGTGTCACGCTACAGGTTTCTTCCCCAAAGAGGTGATGATCTCCTGGAGGAAGGACGGAGAGGACGTGAACGAGGACGTGGAGCTCAGAGAGACGTTACCCAACCAGGATGGAAGCTTCCAGAAGAGAAGCATTCTGAAAGTCCCAGCTGAGGATCTGCAGAAACACACCTACACCTGCGTGATTCAGCACAGCAGCTTGAAGGAGGAGTTAGTGCTAGAAGTACCAAAAGGTCCTGATCCACTACAGATTTACAGTGAATACAGATTTACTGATGCAGCAGATAATAAAGATTTAATATAAAGGTTTTAATGTACTGTAGTTCCAGTTAGACGTTCAAGTGGACAGCAGATTAATGCACTATTTGTCCAAAAGTCCCTGGACACCTGATGATTAGACCCATCAGCTTGTTTATTTCTAAACCATGGGCATTAATATAGTGCTGTTCCCCACTGCTGTTCTGCTGGGAAGACTTTCCACCAGACTTCGAGTGTGGTTGTGGGAATTTCAGTTCAATTCAGTTTACAAAGCAGCTGTACAGCCATCTAGATGGCTATAGAGACATCCAAGCATTACCCCACAGAAACCTAACACACACGCACACACACACACACACACACACACACTCACACGCAGACACACACATGCACGTGCACACACACACACACACACACACACACACACACACATACACACACACACACACACACACACACACAGATAAACCAGACTTTACTATATGGTCAAATGTTATTAGAAATGTACAGGAAACCCTGCATTTATTCTGATTACAGCAATTAAAGTATAAATTCAAGAAAGATTAAAGTGAACTATTCAACTATCGAATTATTTAAGTGAAAGGTAAATTTATAGAGTGAAGAGTTTCAGTAAAAGTTGAAATGACTAATTAGATAATTAAAATAATAATTGAATTACCAGGGGAATGAAAAGTTGTTGTTATTCTTGACACAAACAATTAAAATCTACACTTCTGTACAGTGTAGATTTAATGATTAAAACATGTTCTTTAATGTTTTCTCCCAGGATTAGACTTTTCTTTTGTGTTCTTCACACTGCTTGTGGGGTTTGGTTTTGTGATCTTTCTCATTGTCCTGATTCTCATCATACAGCAGGAAATAAGATCCAGAAGTAAAGATTTTAATAATAATAATAATAATAATAATAATAATAATAATAATAATAATAATAATAATGTTCTCTTGGTTTTGTTTTAGGTCTAAATGAAGAAGTTAATCAGGTAACTCTAATATTACAAAGCAAAATGCAGTAGATACAGAAAACCTAGAGATTTATTTATTAACACAGATTTCATTTTTAAACAAAAATTATTACAGGCATTATTGTGTTCCCTGAGCTGGTGGAGAATTTTATACTTTCTAAGTCTAAATACATCCACTATACTGTATGTAGAATAGAAATGGATTCAGAGAACTTTATAATTCGACAAAACAGAAGTAAAATTCTATAATACAGAAGTAATACAGGCATAAAATTCTTTAATACAGGCATTTAATTCTACAATACAGAAGTATAGCTCTAATACAGAAGTATAACTATAATACAGTAGTATAATTCTATAATACAGAAGTATATCTCTATAATACAGCAGTATAATTCTATAATACAGAATTATAACTCTATAATAGTGAAGTAGTTTCTGAATTATAAGTCTATAATACAGACGTATATCTCTATAATACAGAGAGTACTTCTCTATTATAGAGTTCTTTAATTTTAGATTTCTGTTCTATATACAGTGTAGTGGATCTATTTAAAATGAAGTGGCTGTGTAAAATCTCTTTAGAAATGACTCGATTCCCTGAACCTCCTCACTACAGGTTTATTTAACAGATATAACAGATATAATCCCCAAGACAAATCAAGTCTGAAGTTTATTGAGTTGATCTAGCAGGCTAATGACAATAAAATAAATATCTTATAAATGATATAAAAAGTGATTTATGCCACACGAATGAAACAAAAAGATAATTTAATAGATGATAATAACCAGTTTAACTGAGTGATGCTCTGTTCTGCTCTACAGATCCTGAAGAGGAGAGGAAATGATGATGATGATGAAATGGATTGTTCCTATGTTGTGTATTCCTTTGTCAGTCAGTGAGGCAGCAGAGTCGGGGTAATGTGTCTGTATCATGTCACACACTGTTTATAAATGATTATTAACCCTGAAACAGATGTTTCCGATGTTCTGCAGCTAGAGGATTTAGAACATGTCGAACACCACATTAAGAGAATATAGTATTATTTCAGAATTGCTTCTGGGTTTTTATTTTTTATATTTTTTTTATAATAAAATCTTTAGGTAGAATCTGTATTTTAAGAAAATGAGAAAATAATAGCTTTTTAAAAACTCTGGCAATTAAACTGCTTCTTGTGTCAATGACTAATGCTGCAATTGTGTGAAAATCGTTATCTCTCTGTCACATGAAGTACATTTCATTTATAGTCTTGTCAATAAATATTTTTTAATTCTGCCATTCTAAGTAGTAAATATTTTATTTCATTTCTGTATTTGGTTCTTTTTCACTCAGACTGAGTTATTACTGTGGAAATACATATGTGTGAAATATGAAGATTAAAACACTTAGGCATGTGCTGTTATGGGAAAATAAGCAGCAGCAAGGTTGTGTGATGAAACACAGTTCCTGTTCATTACTTTCCTTTAGCAGTATGTCTTCAACCTGTAATTTTTGCAGGCCAGAAAAAAGAAAACTGTGATCAACTGGAAAAACTTTTTTCAACTTTTTCAACTTTTATTTTTACGTGTATTTACTGTATAGCTGAAGATTACATTGATAACATTTACTGAAAATGTGAAATGTGAAAGAGTTATAAATTAAGAGATAATGGTGTCCAAAAGAACCTGAAATTCTAAGAAAAATAAGATAGGTGGGATTCTCTCAGTGAAGAGGGTTTGGTTTGAATATTAAGAAAAGATAAGAGAAAAGAATAAAAGGCTATGTTTTGTGATTATTATTTCAGAGGTTGTTGGGATGTTCATTTGTGAGCAGCTCAATTCTTGTAACCAGCGCTGATTGCAAATAAAACCTTGTACAAGGTGGGGAGCAAAAACTTCCTTTTTTTGAAGGTGAATGAAAGAAAAATTGTTGCTGATAAACAAAATTTATTTTTTGATAATGAAAGAACATAATTTCAAATTTCAAATTATGTTGTATATACGTATCATATTTTAAACAAAATATCTTGATGTTGGTGGTCACTGTTCTCTATGCACTGATGCAACTGATTTCTGACGTTTCCCTCAACACGTTCCCCCATGTCCACTGGAACTTCCTGCCGAATAACATTCTTCAGCTGAAGCAGGTTTGTGGGGCGATGTTTTAAAACCTCTGCCTTGAGGTATCCTCATAAAAAAAAAGCGCACCGCCCACGGGATGTCACCTCGAATCGAGATGAGCCATACGGGGAACACTGCCCTCAAAACTGGCATCGAAGCTCAGGCTGTGTGGGCCGTGGCGAGAGCAGTTCAGCAAAGAAACACTCAGCCATAATTAAAATAACACAGGGAATGAACATGAGTCATTTTAGACCCATGTTGTGAGTAAGATGGGTAGTGATACAAAATGTGAAAAAAATGAAAGGGAATATTAAAATAAGGATTTTTGATGATAAAAAACAAGTTAACTGAGGAATACCTGGAATACTAAATGATGAAATTAATTTCTTGCAAAGAAACAGAAAACTCAGTTAGGTCACCCATGATGGACCCATGATGGGTCAAAGGGTTAATCTTAGCTTTTCGAGCTTCTTGGCAAACCACTTACACCTGATTAGCTAAAACAACTCAGCAAACTCTGAACAGGAAAGAAAAAAACTTTGTAGACATGTCAACAAAGTCAAAATGAAGGAGCAATTGGCTTTGACACAATGTGTGGCCCAGATTAAAGAGTTGTGCTGTCATTCTCTTGCTTCTGGGGACGCTCAAGTCAAAGTCAAAGTCAAAGAAGCTTTATTGTCACTTCAACCATATATAGCTGATGCAGTACACAGTGAAGTGAAACAACGTTCCTCCTAGACCAGAGGTGCATGTAAAGACAGACAAAGTACAGTGACGCGGAAAAAAATAGAGCTAAACATAGAGATAAAACTAAACTATACTTAAGGTGCAATAAATAAACTAGACATACAACAGAAGTGCACAGGATGACAAGACAAGACAGTGCAGACAAACAACATATAGACCGACTCTAAGAACAGTGTATACAGTGAGTGCAAATATTAAAGTGGCACATGTAAACAGGATCTGTTTACATGTAATGTAATGTAAAGTGACGTGCGTGCAAACAGGACAATTAGTGTGTGTGTGTGTGTGTGTGTGTCCAGTTTCATATTAAAGGCACAAGTGACCAGACGATGCACAATAATGCTGCGAGAAGAAAATGAATGGTAAAAAAAAAAATCAGGAATTAGAATCCAATTATGGTTTAAAAAAGGAGTCAGGAAATAATTTGGTTAAAATGTAAAATGTTGACACTGTTTCTTAGAGGTTAGCATAAAATAAGTGGCTTATATCTAACTTACTAGCATGTTCATTGTCATTTATTTCTGATGTTTGAGACCAGCTTCTTTAAAGAGCAAACCTACTAGGTCAGCTAGTTTGTATTAGCTACTAGGCAGCTTATGCTAACAGTAGGTGTTACACTAGTGGTTGAGAATGGTTAAGTCACACATCGTCTGAATCCAGTTTGATATTCTAAGCAACAGACAAAGATTTGGGTTGCACTGAAAACTGAGGTAATGTGAATTCTTCATATGACCTAGCCAAAATGTTAACTGCTTAGCCTATAGCTCCTCCACACAGACTTGTGCTTCATTCACGTGAACAACCTGCTATGAGTGTCTCTGTTTTTTGCTCAACAGGGGGTGCAGTGTATACATAGCCATACTGCACTGCTAGCCAGACAACTTCTCTTGATTATTATAATCAAATAAAATGACTACAATCTTTCTACCCAAAGCATTTTCTCCAATTCTGTTGAATCTCTGCAGGAATGGAGCACAGTTCTGTCCTTGTGGAAGTCCTGATCTTCCTCATGATGACTTTTCCTCAGGCATCTGCAGGTGAGAGTGATTTAATATAGTGAGTAACTGCTGTATTGTGTTCAAGTGTCACACTTCAGGTCATGCTGTTATATAATCCACAGTGTGAAGGTGAAGCAGAGTCACTGTTACAGCCTGAAGTGGATTAGTTTTCTGTAACAGCATGGCCTGGATTCAGCAATAAATATAGTGCTGAGGTCCAACCGAGACGCCGTCACATATTTCTGTGTTTTTCTCTTAGTATGAAGCAGCATATAGAGACACACATTTGCTCTGTGCCACTGAAATGAGTCTGTTAGTGAAGTGACTCCTGAGAGTGAACCTGGGTGTGCTCTGGGTCTGGGTGAAGGACTCACAGCTGGTCCTAAAGTGTAAGATGTAAGACAAAGACTGAGTGTGAGAAAGTGCTGTAGATTTACTTTTGCAGCATAGGCCAGGAGCATGCCTAGCCAATCAGAAGCCCTGTTAAGTGCTGCCAGGAGCATGCCTAGCCAATCAGAAGCCCTGTTAAGTGCTGTCAGGAGCATGCCTAGCCAATCAGAAGCCCTGTTAAGTGCTGCCAGGAGCATGCCTAGCCAATCAGAAGCCCTGTTAAGTGCTGTCAGGAGCATGCCTAGCCAATCAGAAGCCCTGTTAAGTGCTGCCAGGAGCATGTCTAGCCAATCAGAAGCCCTGTTAAGTGCTGCCAGGAGCATGTCTAGCCAATCAGAAGCCCTGTTAAGTGCTGTCAGGAGCCTAGCCAATCAGAAGCCTAGACTAAACTTCATTACCGGTTCCGGTAGTTTAACAACAATGGCGCATCGTGGGAAAGCGATGCCCTTGACATGCGGAAATTTTATTGTAGAATGTAGAAGTCGGACCGGGTCTCGTCCAAAACCGTCATCACTGTGTGTGTTATTGGAGTTCTGTATGCAGCAGCAGTGAGCTCCGTATTACATTCCGGCTCCTCTGTTCATGACCGTAATGTGGCAGTAACTGTGTGTGTATAAGTCCAGTAATCAACGTTAACACAGTCAGTAGTTTATGTAAGTCTGCTATTGTACAAAATATCTTCATAAACAGAGCTGATATCAAATCAAGGAGACGGACACACAGACAATGACGTCAATTCATCAAAATCTCCGTTCCCCCTGTCCACACAACACCACTGAAAACGGAGTTCTGGAAAATCTTCTCTTTGGAAGGAGTTTTCCAAAAGCTCCGTTTTCAACGACCTCAAACTGCATTAGCATGTGGACGAAAAATCTCCCTTCTTAAAAATCCCCAGGTTCGAGTGGACATGGCCTTAGTTATAAGTGCACATGTATGGAAACACTGATACTGTACACTTCATTACAATACAGTTCTAAAGGCCTCTTCTTTCTTTCATGCAAGTCTTATTGTTTTGGTGGTCACTTATTGAGAAGTTTAAGAATGAAAGCAATACAGAATAAAATTCATAATTCTCCAAATTATTAGTCTTGCTTTTTTATTAATTTACTTCTACTTTTACTTTCCTTACTTGAGTATGTTCATAAAAAATACTTTTGATACTTAAGTACAGTTTATTTCAGATACTTTAAGACTTTTACTCAAGTAGAATTATAATGGTTGACTTTAACTTTTACTGGAGTCATTTTCTAACAAAATACCTGTACTTTTACTCAAGTATGGCTTTGGGGTACTTTATACAACACTGTTGGTCAGTCATCACTTCCTTATTGTGGATTATATTTGAACCAAAGAACATGATCTCATTTTCCTTGTAAGTTCTAAAGGAAGACGATTTATTTTTAATAGCAAAAGAGGATCAAGTCATGCGTATCTTATTATTATTATTCATCTCATTGTCACTAGTCAGTTAACTGAGTGCTGAGCCTGGTTTAGATGATTTAGCCTTTTCTCAGTTTTAAAAGATTTTATTTTGTTTATTTTGATATATTATCAGGTGAAATAACAGGTTTAAATTTAAGGGATGCCAAGTGTACATAAAGTCAGCTGATGGAATTTTGGGCTGATATTAAAATGGCTGCCCAGTCATCAGTACTGATATTAATCACATCATCAGTAGTGATACTCCTTTTAATGAACCTGGAGTTGTTTATTAGTGAATTTGCTGATTGTCAAATTCCCCAGTGAAGATATTTTTGTCACAGAAACAGTGACTGCAGTTCTGTTCTTCAGCCAGTTTCCTTTTTCCAGTTTCATGGATGAAAAAATAGAATTTGCAAAACAAAGATTTAATAATAGTCACAAAATTGGCATATTAATACAGTCTTTCTTTCTTTCTTTCTTGATAGTTGAGTAATAATATCTGATTTGTCTGCCTCTCAAATGCCTTTTTCTCAGATTTGTTATTTAAAAATACCTAAGTACAAAATATCTTAATAGTGTTTTCACTTTCTTATAATAGTTTTTACTTTCTTTGATTAGTAAAAAGTAAGATCTTTGTGTTTTTACTCATATTCAATTATACAGGGTTCTTTTTTAGATCTTTTATGAATTAAGAAATAATGATGAAGGGAATAAACTTGAGAAAAGTGGTTTTTTTCCCCTCTATGTACAGCATGCCTTGTGTAAGTGATACAGCAGTGTTGCCTAATAGAGTTTGAGATCTCTTTTTTTCTGAGGGTGATGTAGATTGTGGTTTACATCCCTAAAATATATAAAGAGTTTATTTGCAAAAACAGATAACTCTGTTTTTATAAATCATAAATAATTTTTTTATTGTGCATTCCAAGTAATATCAATCAAATTGGAGTTGGGTTATTTTTGATTAAATAATAATAACTCAATTATTTAATCAATTATTATTTTTTAATTGCATTTAAGTGCAATATTTAACATTGTTTAACTTAAAACAAGTAGTCCAGGTAAAGAACAGTAAAATAGACCATTAATAAGCAATATTAAACATTCTAGATAACAGAACTCAGCAATCCAGTGTTTATAAAAAGACATCACAATGTACACAGCAGGCATGATATCCATGTATGACCACACAGTGGCATCTTGTTTAGTTTTATCGGTGGTTGAATAAAACAATCGGTTCATCTTTATAATCTCCTCAGCTGACCATATAGACACTTGATGTGATTAGATGCAATACAGGGAGCTTTTCCCTCACAACTGTAACGTGCTGCTTTAGCAATGTTCTGTGAAAAAGTTTCAGCTTTTGTTTTCCTTTTACACCCTGAAGAAGATTCATCAAGTCCGTCAAAATGATCCATACTCGATCACTCAGTCCAGTTAGATCGGGTGTGTCCAATCTTATCCACAAAGAGCCGGTGTGGGGGCAGGTTTTCATTCCAACTGAGCAGAAGCCACACCTGAGTCTACTGAAAGCCAAGATCTGTTGATTAGCCAGTCGGAATCAGGTGTAGCTTCTGCTTGGTTGGAATGAAAACCTGCACCCACACCGGCCCTTTCTGGATAAGATTGGACACCCCTGGGTTAGATGAAACTCCTCTGAGCAAGCGTGTGTTTTTGAAGTGACCAGCAGCCTGGTCAGCTGACCTGAATACTGTGAGCTGATTCACTAAAATGTATATATGGTTTTTGTTCACAAACAACAAGGGGTCTTGTCGGCTTTTGCAGTCAAACATGAATTTCTGATGCCCTGAAAGTTGAAAATACCGACTTTTTTAACAAAACATGTTTAGGGTTCAGATTGTGCTATATGTGGAGAATAACTAACGACAGTCAGTTCATTTTTTGTAAATATGGTGTTTATCGGTTTTTGCAAATAAACTCTTCATATTAATCGACACTGTTTAAAATCCTCTCTTTATTTTACAGACACACACTCTCTGCAGTATCTCTACACTGCACTCACACCAGGAATAAATTTCCCAGAGTTCAATGTTGTTGGTCTGGTGGATGGAGAGCAGTTTTTGTACTATGACAGTAACATCAGGAAGATGATCCTAAAGATGGAATGCAGAAGATCAGGACTCATTATCCAGATTACTGGAAAAACCAGACACAGTCCATGCAGAGTGATCAGGAGAAACTCAAACAGCTCCTGCTTACAGTAATGAAAGACTTTAAACACACTGAAGGTAAGAATGAAGACACACAGAGCTTGTTGAGGTTTTTAATTAATTGTTGATCAATTATTATTATTATTATTATCATTATAGCTCATGCGTCACTGGAGAACATTAACAGCCGAGAGTCATTAACAAGTTAGCCTGAAGGACAGCAGGAGCATTTTAGCATAAGATTAAAATGAGCAGCTGATGATTTCTGAGGGCTTCACAAAAGTGTTATATAAAATAAATCTACATTTGAAATGAGATTTAATCTTATAAGAAAATAATTAACATCTAAAAACCTAAAAACCTGAAACAAATGTTATTTAAATAATCACAGTTGCATGTAAACATCTTAACCTTCAAAATGCACATCTATTTATCTTAAACTTTTTTTAGTGGGAGGAGTTTCGAAGTTTTCAGGTTGCCGCCATTTTGAGCTTCACTGCTAGCTATCAAACTCCACCTCAAGATTTATACACAGGATCATTATTTATATACAGAATAATAATTCACTAATTGTAGAAAAGCTAAGTTCAGCAGGTCAGCAGTTTCCTAGAATCTCCTGAACATTTCACACACACTTTTACACACTCCGTCCTCCTGAGGTGACTCTCTCCACACTCCTGCTCTCCGCTCAGGTCACAACAGTCTGGAGTTTATTAGAACTCTAATATAGACCTAAAATACAGTCCAGTGTTTAAACCAAAGCTGATTTCAGTTGTTTTAATGAAGGTTAAAATGGTACAGTTAGAGGTAGACCAGTTCTAGCCTCTAACTGAACACTGACTCAGTTAATGTTTAAATGCTAACTGTATTAGCTGTTAATTATTGCAGTTCAGTGTGAAACCCAGTGCAGCTGCTGTGTTGTGTTGTGTAGTGATGTGTTGTGTTGTGTTGTGATGTGTTGTGTTGTGTAGTGATGTGTTGTGTTGTGTTGTGATGTGTTGTGTTGTGTAGTGATGTGATGTGTTGTGTTGTGTAGTGATGTGTTGTGTTGTGTTGTGATGTGTTGTGTTGTGTAGTGATGTGATGTGTTGTGTTGTGTTGTGTTGTGATGTGTTGTGTTGTGTTGTGTTGTGTTGTGTTGTGATGTGATGTGTTGTGTTGTGTTGTGTTGTGTTGTGATGTGATGTGTTGTGTTGTGATGTGTTGTGATGTGTTGTGTTGTGTAGTGATGTGTTGTGTTGTGTTGTGTTGTGTTGTGATGTGTTGTGTTGTGTTGTGTTGTGTAGTGATGTGATGTGTTGTGTTGTGTTGTGTTGTGATGTGTTGTGTTGTGTTGTGTTGTGTTGTGATGTGATGTGTTGTGTTGTGTTGTGTTGTGATGTGTTGTGTTGTGTAGTGATGTGTTGTGTTGTGTTGTGATGTGTTGTGTTGTGTAGTGATGTGATGTGTTGTGTTGTGTTGTGTTGTGATGTGTTGTGTTGTGTTGTGTTGTGTTGTGATGTGATGTGTTGTGTTGTGTTGTGTTGTGATGTGTTGTGTTGTGTAGTGATGTGTTGTGTTGTGTTGTGATGTGTTGTGTTGTGTAGTGATGTGATGTGTTGTGTTGTGTTGTGTTGTGTTGTGATGTGTTGTGTTGTGTTGTGTTGTGATGTGATGTGTTGTGTTGTGTTGTGTTGTGATGTGTTGTGTTGTGTAGTGATGTGTTGTTTTGTGTTGTGTTGTGTTGTGATGTGTTGTGTTGTGTAGTGATGTGTTGTTTTGTGTTGTGTTGTGTTGTGTTGTGATGTGATGTGTTGTGTTGTGTTGTGATGTGTTGTGTTGTGTTGTGATGTGTTGTGATGTGATGTGTTGTGATGTGTTGTGTTGTGATGTGTTGTGTTGTGTTGTGTTGTGTTGTGATGTGATGTGTTGTGATGTGATGTGTTGTTTTGTGTTGTGATGTGTTGTGTTGTGTTGTGTTGTGATGTGTTGTGTTGTGTAGTGATGTGTTGTTTTGTGTTGTGTTGTGTTGTGATGTGATGTGTTGTGTTGTGTTGTGTTGTGATGTGTTGTGTTGTGTTGTGATGTGATGTGTTGTGTTGTGATGTGATGTGTTGTGATGTGTTGTGTTGTGTTGTGTTGTGATGTGTTGTGATGTGATGTGATGTGTTGTGATGTGTTGTGTTGTGATGTGTTGTGTTGTTTTGTGTTGTGTTGTGTTGTGATGTGTTGTTTTGTGTTGTGATGTGTTGTGATGTGATGTGTTGTGATGTGATGTGTTGTGATGTGATGTGTTGTGTTGTGTTGTGTTGTGTTGTGATGTGTTGTGATGTGATGTGTTGTGTTGTGTTGTGATGTGTTGTTTTGTGTTGTGATGTGTTGTGATGTGTTGTTTTGTGTTGTGATGTGTTGTGATGTGTTGTTTTGTGTTGTGTTGTACAGTTAGAGGTAGACCAGTTCTAGCCTCTAACTGAACACTGACTCAGTTAATGTTTAAATGCTAACTGTATTAGCTGTTAATTATTGCAGTTCAGTGTGAAACCCAGTGCAGCTGCTGTGTTGTGTTGTGTTGTGTAGTGATGTGTTGTGTTGTGTTGTGTTGTGTTGTGATGTGTTGTGTTTTGTAGTGATGTGTTGTTTTGTGTTGTGTTGTGTTGTGTTGTGTTGTGATGTGTTGTGATGTGTTGTGTTGTGATGTGATGTGTTGTGATGTGTTGTTTTGTGTTGTGTTGTGTTGTGATGTGTTGTGTTGTGTTGTGATGTGTTGTGATGTGTTGTGTTGTGTTGTGTTGTGATGTGTTGTGATGTGATGTGTTGTGATGTGATGTGTTGTGATGTGTTGTGTTGTGATGTGTTGTGTTGTGTTGTTTTGTGTTGTGTTGTTTTGTGTTGTTTTGTGTTGTGATGTGTTGTGATGTGTTGTGTTGTGTAGTGATGTGTTGTTTTGTGTTGTGTTGTGTTGTGATGTGTTGTGTTGTGTTGTGTTGTGATGTGTTGTGTTGTGTTGTGATGTGTTGTGATGTGTTGTGTTGTGTTGTGTTGTGATGTGTTGTGATGTGATGTGTTGTGATGTGATGTGTTGTGATGTGTTGTGTTGTGATGTGTTGTGTTGTGTTGTTTTGTGTTGTGTTGTTTTGTGTTGTTTTGTGTTGTGATGTGTTGTGATGTGTTGTTTTGTGTTGTGTTGTGATGTGTTGTGTTGTGATGTGTTGTTTTGTGTTGTGATGTGTTGTGTTGTTTTGTGTTGTGATGTGTTGTGATGTGTTGTTTTGTGTTGTGTTGTACAGTTAGAGGTAGACCAGTTCTAGCCTCTAACTGAACACTGACTCAGTTAATGTTTAAATGCTAACTGTATTAGCTGTTAATTATTGCAGTTCAGTGTGAAACCCAGTGCAGCTGCTGTGTTGTGTTGTGTTGTGTAGTGATGTGTTGTGTTGTGTTGTGTTGTGTTGTGATGTGTTGTGTTTTGTAGTGATGTGTTGTTTTGTGTTGTGTTGTGTTGTGTTGTGATGTGTTGTGATGTGTTGTGATGTGTTGTGTTGTGTTGTGATGTGTTGTGTTGTGTTGTGTAGTGATGTGTTGTTTTGTGTTGTGTTGTGTTGTGATGTGTTGTGTTGTGATGTGTTGTGATGTGTTGTGTTGTGTTGTGTTGTGTTGTGATGTGTTGTGATGTGATGTGTTGTGATGTGATGTGTTGTGATGTGTTGTGTTGTGTTGTGATGTGTTGTGTTGTGTTGTTTTGTGTTGTGTTGTTTTGTGTTGTTTTGTGTTGTGATGTGTTGTGATGTGTTGTTTTGTGTTGTGTTGTGTTGTGATGTGTTGTGTTGTGATGTGTTGTTTTGTGTTGTGATGTGTTGTTTTGTGTTGTGATGTGTTGTTTTGTGTTGTGTTGTACAGTTAGAGGTAGACCAGTTCTAGCCTCTAACTGAACACTGACTCAGTTAATGTTTAAATGCTAACTGTATTAGCTGTTAATTATTGCAGTTCAGTGTGAAACCCAGTGCAGCTGCTGTGTTGTGTTGTGTTGTGTTGTGTTGTGTTGTGTTGTGTAGTGATGTGTTGTGTTGTGTTGTGTTGTGATGTGTTGTGTTGTGTTGTGTAGTGATGTGTTGTTTTGTGTTGTGTTGTGATGTGTTGTGTTGTGTTGTGATGTGTTGTGTTGTGATGTGTTGTGTTGTGATGTGTTGTGTTGTTTTGTGTTGTGTTGTTTTGTGTTGTTTTGTGTTGTGATGTGTTGTGATGTGTTGTTTTGTGTTGTGTTGTGTTGTGATGTGTTGTGTTGTGATGTGTTGTTTTGTGTTGTGATGTGTTGTTTTGTGTTGTGATGTGTTGTTTTGTGTTGTGTTGTACAGTTAGAGGTAGACCAGTTCTAGCCTCTAACTGAACACTGACTCAGTTAATGTTTAAATGCTAACTGTATTAGCTGTTAATTATTGCAGTTCAGTGTGAAACCCAGTGCAGCTGCTGTGTTGTGTTGTGTAGTGATGTGTTGTGTTGTGTTGTGATGTGTTGTGTTGTGTAGTGATGTGTTGTGTTGTGTTGTGATGTGTTGTGTTGTGTAGTGATGTGATGTGTTGTGTTGTGTTGTGTTGTGATGTGTTGTGTTGTGTTGTGTTGTGATGTGATGTGTTGTGTTGTGTTGTGTTGTGATGTGTTGTGTTGTGTAGTGATGTGTTGTGTTGTGTTGTGATGTGTTGTGTTGTGTAGTGATGTGATGTGTTGTGTTGTGTTGTGTTGTGATGTGTTGTGTTGTGTTGTGTTGTGTTGTGATGTGATGTGTTGTGTTGTGTTGTGTTGTGATGTGTTGTGTTGTGTAGTGATGTGTTGTGTTGTGTTGTGATGTGTTGTGTTGTGTAGTGATGTGATGTGTTGTGTTGTGTTGTGTTGTGATGTGTTGTGTTGTGTTGTGTTGTGATGTGATGTGTTGTGTTGTGTTGTGTTGTGATGTGTTGTGTTGTGTAGTGATGTGTTGTTTTGTGTTGTGTTGTGTTGTGATGTGTTGTGTTGTGTAGTGATGTGTTGTTTTGTGTTGTGTTGTGTTGTGTTGTGATGTGATGTGTTGTGTTGTGTTGTGATGTGTTGTGTTGTGTTGTGATGTGTTGTGATGTGATGTGTTGTGATGTGATGTGTTGTGATGTGTTGTGTTGTGTTGTGTTGTGTTGTGATGTGATGTGTTGTGATGTGATGTGTTGTTTTGTGTTGTGATGTGTTGTGTTGTGTTGTGTTGTGATGTGTTGTGTTGTGTAGTGATGTGTTGTTTTGTGTTGTGTTGTGTTGTGATGTGATGTGTTGTGTTGTGTTGTGTTGTGATGTGTTGTGTTGTGTTGTGATGTGATGTGTTGTGTTGTGATGTGATGTGTTGTGATGTGTTGTGATGTGATGTGATGTGTTGTGATGTGTTGTGTTGTGATGTGTTGTGTTGTTTTGTGTTGTGTTGTGTTGTGATGTGTTGTTTTGTGTTGTGATGTGTTGTGATGTGATGTGTTGTGTTGTGTTGTGATGTGTTGTGATGTGATGTGATGTGTTGTGATGTGATGTGTTGTGATGTGATGTGTTGTGTTGTGTTGTGATGTGTTGTGATGTGATGTGATGTGTTGTGATGTGATGTGTTGTGATGTGATGTGTTGTGTTGTGTTGTGATGTGTTGTGTTGTGTTGTGATGTGATGTGTTGTGTTGTGTTGTGTTGTGTTGTGTTGTGTTGTGATGTGTTGTGATGTGATGTGATGTGTTGTGATGTGTTGTGTTGTGATGTGTTGTGTTGTTTTGTGTTGTGTTGTGTTGTGATGTGTTGTTTTGTGTTGTGATGTGTTGTGATGTGATGTGTTGTGATGTGATGTGTTGTGATGTGATGTGTTGTGTTGTGTTGTGTTGTGTTGTGATGTGTTGTGATGTGATGTGTTGTGTTGTGTTGTGATGTGTTGTTTTGTGTTGTGATGTGTTGTGATGTGTTGTTTTGTGTTGTGATGTGTTGTGATGTGTTGTTTTGTGTTGTGTTGTACAGTTAGAGGTAGACCAGTTCTAGCCTCTAACTGAACACTGACTCAGTTAATGTTTAAATGCTAACTGTATTAGCTGTTAATTATTGCAGTTCAGTGTGAAACCCAGTGCAGCTGCTGTGTTGTGTTGTGTTGTGTAGTGATGTGTTGTGTTGTGTTGTGTTGTGTTGTGATGTGTTGTGTTTTGTAGTGATGTGTTGTTTTGTGTTGTGTTGTGTTGTGTTGTGATGTGTTGTGATGTGTTGTGTTGTGATGTGATGTGTTGTGATGTGTTGTTTTGTGTTGTGTTGTGTTGTGATGTGTTGTGTTGTGATGTGTTGTGATGTGTTGTGTTGTGTTGTGTTGTGATGTGTTGTGATGTGATGTGTTGTGATGTGATGTGTTGTGATGTGTTGTGTTGTGATGTGTTGTGTTGTGTTGTTTTGTGTTGTGTTGTTTTGTGTTGTTTTGTGTTGTGATGTGTTGTGATGTGTTGTGTTGTGTAGTGATGTGTTGTTTTGTGTTGTGTTGTGTTGTGATGTGTTGTGTTGTGTTGTGTTGTGATGTGTTGTGTTGTGTTGTGATGTGTTGTGATGTGTTGTGTTGTGTTGTGTTGTGATGTGTTGTGATGTGATGTGTTGTGATGTGATGTGTTGTGATGTGTTGTGTTGTGATGTGTTGTGTTGTGTTGTTTTGTGTTGTGTTGTTTTGTGTTGTTTTGTGTTGTGATGTGTTGTGATGTGTTGTTTTGTGTTGTGTTGTGATGTGTTGTGTTGTGATGTGTTGTTTTGTGTTGTGATGTGTTGTGTTGTTTTGTGTTGTGATGTGTTGTGATGTGTTGTTTTGTGTTGTGTTGTACAGTTAGAGGTAGACCAGTTCTAGCCTCTAACTGAACACTGACTCAGTTAATGTTTAAATGCTAACTGTATTAGCTGTTAATTATTGCAGTTCAGTGTGAAACCCAGTGCAGCTGCTGTGTTGTGTTGTGTTGTGTAGTGATGTGTTGTGTTGTGTTGTGTTGTGTTGTGATGTGTTGTGTTTTGTAGTGATGTGTTGTTTTGTGTTGTGTTGTGTTGTGTTGTGATGTGTTGTGATGTGTTGTGATGTGTTGTGTTGTGTTGTGATGTGTTGTGTTGTGTTGTGTAGTGATGTGTTGTTTTGTGTTGTGTTGTGTTGTGATGTGTTGTGTTGTGATGTGTTGTGATGTGTTGTGTTGTGTTGTGATGTGTTGTGATGTGATGTGTTGTGATGTGATGTGTTGTGATGTGTTGTGTTGTGTTGTGATGTGTTGTGTTGTGTTGTTTTGTGTTGTGTTGTTTTGTGTTGTTTTGTGTTGTGATGTGTTGTGATGTGTTGTTTTGTGTTGTGTTGTGTTGTGATGTGTTGTGTTGTGATGTGTTGTTTTGTGTTGTGATGTGTTGTTTTGTGTTGTGATGTGTTGTTTTGTGTTGTGTTGTACAGTTAGAGGTAGACCAGTTCTAGCCTCTAACTGAACACTGACTCAGTTAATGTTTAAATGCTAACTGTATTAGCTGTTAATTATTGCAGTTCAGTGTGAAACCCAGTGCAGCTGCTGTGTTGTGTTGTGTTGTGTTGTGTTGTGTTGTGTTGTGTAGTGATGTGTTGTGTTGTGTTGTGTTGTGATGTGTTGTGTTGTGTTGTGTAGTGATGTGTTGTTTTGTGTTGTGTTGTGATGTGTTGTGTTGTGTTGTGATGTGTTGTGTTGTGATGTGTTGTGTTGTGATGTGTTGTGTTGTTTTGTGTTGTGTTGTTTTGTGTTGTTTTGTGTTGTGATGTGTTGTGATGTGTTGTTTTGTGTTGTGTTGTGTTGTGATGTGTTGTGTTGTGATGTGTTGTTTTGTGTTGTGATGTGTTGTTTTGTGTTGTGATGTGTTGTTTTGTGTTGTGTTGTACAGTTAGAGGTAGACCAGTTCTAGCCTCTAACTGAACACTGACTCAGTTAATGTTTAAATGCTAACTGTATTAGCTGTTAATTATTGCAGTTCAGTGTGAAACCCAGTGCAGCTGCTGTGTTGTGTTGTGTTGTGTTGTGTTGTGTTGTGTAGTGATGTGTTGTGTTGTGTTGTGTTGTGTTGTGATGTGTTGTGTTGTGTTGTGTAGTGATGTGTTGTTTTGTGTTGTGTTGTGATGTGTTGTGTTGTGTTGTGATGTGTTGTGTTGTGATGTGTTGTGTTGTGATGTGTTGTGTTGTGTTGTGATGTGATGTGATGTGTTGTGTTGTGATGTGATGTGTTGTGATGTGATGTGTTGTGTTGTGTTGTGATGTGTTGTGTTGTGTAGTGATGTGATGTGATGTGTTGTGTTGTGATGTGTTGTGTTGTGATGTGATGTGTTGTGTTGTGATGTGATGTGTTGTGTTGTGATGTGTTGTGATGTGATGTGTTGTGATGTGATGTGTTGTGTTGTGATGTGATGTGTTGTGTTGTGATGTGATGTGTTGTGATGTGATGTGATGTGTTGTGATGTGATGTGTTGTGATGTGATGTGATGTGTTGTGATGTGATGTGTTGTGATGTGTTGTGTTGTGTTGTGATGTGATGTGATGTGTTGTGATGTGATGTGTTGTGTTGTGATGTGATGTGATGTGATGTGTTGTGATGTGATGTGATGTGATGTGTTGTGATGTGTTGTGATGTGATGTGTTGTGATGTGATGTGTTGTGATGTGATGTGATGTGTTGTGATGTGATGTGATGTGTTGTGATGTGATGTGATGTGTTGTGATGTGATGTGATGTGATGTGATGTGTTGTGATGTGATGTGTTGTGATGTGATGTGATGTGTTGTGATGTGATGTGATGTGTTGTGATGTGATGTGATGTGATGTGGTGTGATGTGTTGTGGTGTGATGTGGTGTGTTGTGATGTGTTGTGATGTGATGTGTTGTGATGTGATGTGTTGTGATGTGATGTGATGTGATGTGTTGTGATGTGTTGTGATGTGATGTGTTGTGATGTGATGTGTTGTGATGTGATGTGATGTGATGTGTTGTGATGTGTTGTGATGTGATGTGTTGTGATGTGATGTGTTGTGTTGTGATGTGATGTGTTGTGATGTGATGTGATGTGATGTGTTGTGTTGTGTTGTGTTGTGTTGTGATGTGTTGTGATGTGTTGTGATGTGTTGTGTTGTGATGTGTTGTGTTGTGTTGTGATGTGTTGTGATGTGTTGTGATGTGTTGTGTTGTGATGTGTTGTGATGTGATGTGTTGTGTTGTGATGTGTTGTGTTGTGTTGTGTTGTGATGTGTTGTGTTGTGTTGTGATGTGTTGTGATGTGTTGTGTTGTGTTGTGTTGTGATGTGATGTGTTGTGTTGTGATGTGTTGTGTTGTTTTGTGTTGTGTTGTGTTGTGATGTGTTGTTTTGTGTTGTGATGTGTTGTGATGTGTTGTTTTGTGTTGTGATGTGTTGTGATGTGTTGTTTTGTGTTGTGTTGTACAGTTAGAGGTAGACCAGTTCTAGCCTCTAACTGAACACTGACTCAGTTAATGTTTAAATGCTAACTGTATTAGCTGTTAATTATTGCAGTTCAGTGTGAAACCCAGTGCAGCTGCTGTGTTGTGTTGTGTTGTGTTGTGTTGTGTTGTGTTGTGTAGTGATGTGTTGTGTTGTGATGTGTTGTGATGTGTTGTGATGTGATGTGTTGTGATGTGATGTGTTGTGTTGTGTTGTGTTGTGATGTGTTGTGTTGTGATGTGATGTGTTGTGATGTGATGTGTTGTGATGTGATGTGATGTGTTGTGTTGTGATGTGTTGTGTTGTGATGTGTTGTGTTGTGATGTGTTGTGTTGTGATGTGATGTGTTGTGTTGTGATGTGATGTGTTGTGATGTGATGTGATGTGATGTGATGTGTTGTGTTGTGTTGTGTTGTGATGTGTTGTGTTGTGTTGTGTTGTGATGTGATGTGTTGTGATGTGATGTGATGTGTTGTGTTGTGTTGTGATGTGTTGTTTTGTGTTGTGATGTGTTGTGATGTGTTGTTTTGTGTTGTGTTGTACAGTTAGAGGTAGACCAGTTCTAGCCTCTAACTGAACACTGACTCAGTTAATGTTTAAATGCTAACTGTATTAGCTGTTAATTATTGCAGTTCAGTGTGAAACCCAGTGCAGCTGCTGTGTTGTGTTGTGTTGTGTAGTGATGTGTTGTGTTGTGTTGTGTTGTGTTGTGATGTGTTGTGTTGTGATGTGTTGTGATGTGTTGTGTTGTGATGTGATGTGTTGTGTTGTGATGTGATGTGTTGTGTTGTTTTGTGTTGTGTTGTGTTGTGATGTGTTGTTTTGTGTTGTGATGTGTTGTGATGTGTTGTTTTGTGTTGTGTTGTACAGTTAGAGGTAGACCAGTTCTAGCCTCTAACTGAACACT
The DNA here is from genome assembly GCF_019097595.1 of Hemibagrus wyckioides. Taxonomy (NCBI): domain Eukaryota; kingdom Metazoa; phylum Chordata; class Actinopteri; order Siluriformes; family Bagridae; genus Hemibagrus; species Hemibagrus wyckioides. Next base: position 19,391,704 of record NC_080731.1, read on the forward strand.
GACTCAGTTAATGTTTAAATGCTAACTGTATTAGCTGTTAATTATTGCAGTTCAGTGTGAAACCCAGTGCAGCTGCTGTGTTGTGTTGTGTTGTGTTGTGTTGTGTTGTGTTGTGTTGTGATGTGATGTGTTGTGTTGTGTTGTGATGTGATGTGTTGTGTTGTGTTGTGTTGTGATGTGTTGTGTTGTGTTGTGTTGTGTTGTGATGTGATGTGTTGTGATGTGTTGTGTTGTGTTGTGTTGTGATGTGTTGTGTTGTGTAGTGATGTGATGTGATGTGTTGTGTTGTGTTGTGATGTGTTGTGTTGTGATGTGTTGTGTTGTGATGTGTTGTGTTGTGTTGTGTTGTGTTGTGATGTGATGTGTTGTGTTGTGATGTGATGTGTTGTGATGTGATGTGTTGTGTTGTGTTGTGATGTGTTGTGATGTGTTGTGTTGTGATGTGTTGTGTTGTGTTGTGATGTGTTGTGTTGTGTTGTGTTGTGATGTGTTGTGATGTGTTGTGTTGTGTTGTGTTGTGTTGTGTTGTGTTGTGTTGTGATGTGTTGTGTTGTGATGTGTTGTGATGTGTTGTGTTGTGTTGTGTTGTGTTGTGATGTGATGTGTTGTGATGTGTTGTGATGTGATGTGTTGTGTTGTGATGTGTTGTGATGTGTTGTTTTGTGTTGTGATGTGTTGTGATGTGTTGTTTTGTGTTGTGTTGTACAGTTAGAGGTAGACCAGTTCTAGCCTCTAACTGAACACTGACTCAGTTAATGTTTAAATGCTAACTGTATTAGCTGTTAATTATTGCAGTTCAGTGTGAAACCCAGTGCAGCTGCTGTGTTGTGTTGTGTTGTGTTGTGATGTGATGTGTTGTGTTGTGTTGTGTTGTGTTGTGATGTGTTGTGTTGTGTTGTGTTGTGTTGTGATGTGATGTGTTGTGATGTGTTGTGTTGTGTTGTGTTGTGTTGTGATGTGTTGTGTTGTGTAGTGATGTGATGTGATGTGATGTGTTGTGTTGTGTTGTGATGTGTTGTGTTGTGATGTGTTGTGTTGTGATGTGATGTGTTGTGTTGTGTTGTGATGTGATGTGTTGTGTTGTGATGTGATGTGTTGTGATGTGATGTGATGTGATGTGATGTGTTGTGATGTGATGTGTTGTGATGTGATGTGATGTGTTGTGATGTGATGTGTTGTGATGTGATGTGATGTGTTGTGATGTGATGTGTTGTGATGTGATGTGATGTGTTGTGATGTGATGTGTTGTGATGTGATGTGTTGTGATGTGATGTGATGTGATGTGTTGTGATGTGATGTGTTGTGATGTGATGTGTTGTGTTGTGATGTGATGTGATGTGTTGTGATGTGATGTGATGTGTTGTGATGTGATGTGTTGTGATGTGATGTGATGTGTTGTGATGTGATGTGTTGTGATGTGTTGTGATGTGATGTGTTGTGATGTGATGTGTTGTGATGTGATGTGATGTGTTGTGATGTGATGTGTTGTGATGTGATGTGATGTGATGTGTTGTGATGTGATGTGTTGTGATGTGATGTGTTGTGTTGTGATGTGATGTGATGTGTTGTGATGTGATGTGTTGTGATGTGATGTGTTGTGATGTGATGTGATGTGTTGTGATGTGATGTGATGTGTTGTGATGTGATGTGTTGTGTTGTGATGTGATGTGTTGTGATGTGATGTGTTGTGATGTGATGTGTTGTGTTGTGATGTGATGTGATGTGATGTGATGTGTTGTGATGTGATGTGTTGTGATGTGATGTGTTGTGATGTGATGTGTTGTGATGTGATGTGTTGTGTTGTGATGTGATGTGATGTGTTGTGATGTGATGTGTTGTGATGTGATGTGTTGTGATGTGATGTGTTGTGTTGTGATGTGATGTGATGTGTTGTGATGTGATGTGTTGTGATGTGATGTGTTGTGATGTGATGTGTTGTGTTGTGATGTGATGTGTTGTGATGTGATGTGTTGTGATGTGATGTGTTGTGTTGTGATGTGATGTGATGTGTTGTGATGTGATGTGTTGTGATGTGATGTGTTGTGATGTGATGTGATGTGTTGTGATGTGATGTGATGTGTTGTGATGTGATGTGATGTGATGTGATGTGTTGTGATGTGTTGTGTTGTGATGTGATGTGTTGTGATGTGATGTGATGTGATGTGATGTGATGTGATGTGATGTGTTGTGATGTGATGTGTTGTGATGTGATGTGTTGTGTTGTGTTGTGTTGTGTTGTGATGTGTTGTGATGTGTTGTGATGTGTTGTGTTGTGATGTGTTGTGTTGTGTTGTGATGTGTTGTGATGTGTTGTGATGTGTTGTGTTGTGTTGTGATGTGTTGTGTTGTGTTGTGTTGTGATGTGTTGTGTTGTGTTGTGATGTGTTGTGATGTGTTGTGTTGTGTTGTGTTGTGATGTGATGTGTTGTGTTGTGATGTGTTGTGTTGTTTTGTGTTGTGTTGTGTTGTGATGTGTTGTTTTGTGTTGTGATGTGTTGTGATGTGTTGTTTTGTGTTGTGATGTGTTGTGATGTGTTGTTTTGTGTTGTGTTGTACAGTTAGAGGTAGACCAGTTCTAGCCTCTAACTGAACACTGACTCAGTTAATGTTTAAATGCTAACTGTATTAGCTGTTAATTATTGCAGTTCAGTGTGAAACCCAGTGCAGCTGCTGTGTTGTGTTGTGTTGTGTTGTGTTGTGTTGTGTAGTGATGTGTTGTGTTGTGATGTGTTGTGATGTGTTGTGATGTGATGTGTTGTGATGTGATGTGTTGTGTTGTGTTGTGATGTGTTGTGTTGTGTAGTGATGTGATGTGTTGTGTTGTGATGTGATGTGTTGTGATGTGATGTGATGTGTTGTGATGTGTTGTGTTGTGATGTGTTGTGTTGTGATGTGTTGTGTTGTGATGTGATGTGTTGTGTTGTGATGTGATGTGTTGTGATGTGATGTGATGTGATGTGTTGTGTTGTGTTGTGTTGTGATGTGTTGTGTTGTGTTGTGTTGTGATGTGTTGTGATGTGATGTGATGTGTTGTGTTGTGTTGTGATGTGTTGTTTTGTGTTGTGATGTGTTGTGATGTGTTGTTTTGTGTTGTGTTGTACAGTTAGAGGTAGACCAGTTCTAGCCTCTAACTGAACACTGACTCAGTTAATGTTTAAATGCTAACTGTATTAGCTGTTAATTATTGCAGTTCAGTGTGAAACCCAGTGCAGCTGCTGTGTTGTGTTGTGTTGTGTAGTGATGTGTTGTGTTGTGTTGTGTTGTGTTGTGATGTGTTGTGTTGTGATGTGTTGTGATGTGTTGTGTTGTGATGTGATGTGTTGTGATGTGTTGTGTTGTGATGTGTTGTGTTGTTTTGTGTTGTGTTGTGTTGTGATGTGTTATTTTGTGTTGTGATGTGTTGTGTTGTGATGTGTTGTGTTGTGTTGTGTTGTGTTGTGATGTGATGTGTTGTGTTGTGATGTGTTGTGTTGTGTTGTGATGTGTTGTGATGTGTTGTGTTGTGTTGTGTTGTGATGTGTTGTGTTGTGTAGTGATGTGATGTGATGTGTTGTGTTGTGATGTGTTGTGTTGTGATGTGTTGTGTTGTGATGTGTTGTGTTGTGTTGTGTTGTGATGTGATGTGTTGTGTTGTGATGTGATGTGTTGTGATGTGATGTGTTGTGTTGTGTTGTGATGTGTTGTGATGTGTTGTGTTGTGATGTGTTGTGTTGTGTTGTGATGTGTTGTGTTGTGTTGTGATGTGTTGTGATGTGTTGTGTTGTGTTGTGTTGTGTTGTGATGTGTTGTGTTGTGATGTGTTGTGTTGTGTTGTGATGTGTTGTGTTGTGTTGTGTTGTGTTGTGTTGTGATGTGATGTGTTGTGATGTGTTGTGATGTGTTGTTTTGTGTTGTGATGTGTTGTGATGTGTTGTTTTGTGTTGTGATGTGTTGTGATGTGTTGTTTTGTGTTGTGATGTGTTGTGATGTGTTGTTTTGTGTTGTGTTGTACAGTTAGAGGTAGACCAGTTCTAGCCTCTAACTGAACACTGACTCAGTTAATGTTTAAATGCTAACTGTATTAGCTGTTAATTATTGCAGTTCAGTGTGAAACCCAGTGCAGCTGCTGTGTTGTGTTGTGTTGTGTTGTGTTGTGTAGTGATGTGTTGTGTTGTGATGTGTTGTGATGTGTTGTGTTGTGTTGTGTTGTGTTGTGATGTGATGTGTTGTGTTGTGATGTGTTGTGTTGTGTTGTGATGTGTTGTGTTGTGTAGTGTTGTGTTGTGATGTATTGTGATGTGTTGTGTTGTGATGTGTTGTGATGTGTTGTGTTGTGTTGTGTTGTGTTGTGTTGTGATGTGTTGTGTTGTGTAGTGTTGTGTAGTGTTGTGTTGTGATGTATTGTGATGTGTTGTTTTGTGTTGTGTTGTGTTGTGATGTGTTGTGTTGTGTTGTGTTGTGATGTGTTGTGTTGTGTTGTGTTGTGTTGTGTTGTGTTGTGATGTGTTGTGTTGTGTAGTGTTGTGTTGTGATGTATTGTGATGTGTTGTTTTGTGTTGTGTTGTGTTGTGTTGTGTTGTGATGTGTTGTGTTGTGTTGTGTTGTGTTGTGATGTGTTGTGTTGTGTAGTGTTGTGTTGTGATGTATTGTGATGTGTTGTTTTGTGTTGTGTTGTGTTGTGTTGTGATGTGTTGTGTTGTGATGTGATGTGTTGTGTTGTGATGTGTTGTGATGTGTTGTGATGTGTTGTGTTGTGTTGTGTTGTGATGTGTTGTGTTGTGTTGTGTTGTGATGTGTTGTGTTGTGTTGTGATGTGTTGTGTTGTGTTGTGTTGTGTTGTGATGTGTTGTGTTGTGTTGTGTTGTGTTGTGTTGTGATGTGATGTGTTGTGTTGTGATGTGATGTGTTGTGATGTGTTGTGTTGTGATGTGTTGTGTTGTGTTGTTTTGTGTTGTGTTGTGTTGTGTTGTGTTGTGTTGTGTTGTTTTGTGTTGTGATGTGTTGTGATGTGTTGTTTTGTGTTGTGATGTGTTGTGATGTGTTGTTTTGTGTTGTGTTGTACAGTTAGAGGTAGACCAGTTCTAGCCTCTAACTGAACACTGACTCAGTTAATGTTTAAATGCTAACTGTATTAGCTGTTAATTATTGCAGTTCAGTGTGAAACCCAGTGCAGCTGCTGTGTTGTGTTGTGTTGTGTTGTGTTGTGATGTGTTGTGTTTGTGTTGTGATGTGTTGTGTTTGTGTCATGTTGTACTGTGTGGTGTTGTGATGTGTTGTGATGTGTTGTGATGTGTTGTGATGTGTTGTGATGTGTTGTGTTTGTGTCATGTTGTACTGTGTGGTGTTGTGATGTGTTGTGTTGTGTTTGTGTCATGTTGTACTGTGTGGTGTTGTGATGTGTTGTGATGTGTTGTGATGTGTTGTGTTTGTGTCATGTTGTACTGTGTGGTGTTGTGTTGTGTTGTGATGTGTTGTGTTTGTGTCATGTTGTACTGTGTGGTGTTGTGATGTGTTGTGTTGTGATGTGTTGTGTTTGTGTTGTGATGTGTTGTGTTGTGTTGTGATGTGTTGTGTTGTGTCATGTTGTACTGTGTGGTGTTGTACTGTGTGGTGTTGTGATGTGTTGTGTTTTTGTTGTGATGTGTTGTGTTGTGTTGTGATGTGTTGTGTTGTGTCATGTTGTACTGTGTGGTGTTGTGATGTGTTGTGATGTGTTGTGTTTGTGTCATGTTGTACTGTGTGGTGTTGTGATGTGTTGTGATGTGTTGTGATGTGTTGTGTTTGTGTCATGTTGTACTGTGTGGTGTTGTGATGTGTTGTGATGTGTTGTGTTTGTGTCATGTTGTACTGTGTGGTGTTGTGATGTGTTGTGTTGTGATGTGTTGTGTTTGTGTCATGTTGTACTGTGTGGTGTTGTGATGTGTTGTGATGTGTTGTGATGTGTTGTGTTTGTGTCATGTTGTACTGTGTGGTGTTGTGATGTGTTGTGTTTGTGTTGTGATGTGTTGTGTTTGTGTCATGTTGTACTGTGTGGTGTTGTGATGTGTTGTGTTTGTGTTGTGATGTGTTGTGTTTGTGTCATGTTGTACTGTGTGGTGTTGTGATGTGTTGTGTTTGTGTTGTGATGTGTTGTGTTTGTGTCATGTTGTACTGTGTGGTGTTGTGATGTGTTGTGTTGTGTTGTGATGTGTTGTGTTGTGATGTGTTGTGTTTGTGTTGTGATGTGTTGTGTTGTGTTGTGATGTGTTGTGTTGTGTCATGTTGTACTGTGTGGTGTTGTACTGTGTGGTGTTGTGATGTGTTGTGTTTTTGTTGTGATGTGTTGTGTTGTGTTGTGATGTGTTGTGTTTGTGTTGTGATGTGTTGTGTTTGTGTTGTGATGTGTTGTGTTTGTGTCATGTTGTACTGTGTGGTGTTGTGATGTGTTGTGTTGTGTTGTGATGTGTTGTGTTGTGTTGTGATGTGTTGTGTTTGTGTTGTGATGTGTTGTGTTGTGTTGTGATGTGTTGTGTTGTGTCATGTTGTACTGTGTGGTGTTGTACTGTGTGGTGTTGTGATGTGTTGTGTTTTTGTTGTGATGTGTTGTGTTGTGTTGTGATGTGTTGTGTTGAGTCATGTTGTACTCTGTGGTGTTGTGATGTGTTGTGATGTGTTGTGTTTGTGTCATGTTGTACTGTGTGGTGTTGTGATGTGTTGTGATGTGTTGTGATGTGTTGTGTTTGTGTCATGTTGTACTGTGTGGTGTTGTGATGTGTTGTGATGTGTTGTGTTTGTGTCATGTTGTACTGTGTGGTGTTGTGATGTGTTGTGTTGTGATGTGTTGTGTTTGTGTCATGTTGTACTGTGTGGTGTTGTGATGTGTTGTGATGTGTTGTGATGTGTTGTGTTTGTGTCATGTTGTACTGTGTGGTGTTGTGATGTGTTGTGTTTGTGTTGTGATGTGTTGTGTTTGTGTCATGTTGTACTGTGTGGTGTTGTGATGTGTTGTGTTTGTGTTGTGATGTGTTGTGTTTGTGTCATGTTGTACTGTGTGGTGTTGTGATGTGTTGTGTTTGTGTTGTGATGTGTTGTGTTTGTGTCATGTTGTACTGTGTGGTGTTGTGATGTGTTGTGTTGTGTTGTGATGTGTTGTGTTGTGTTGTGATGTGTTGTGTTTGTGTCATGTTGTACTGTGTGGTGTTGTGATGTGTTGTGTTTGTGTTGTGATGTGTTGTGTTTGTGTCATGTTGTACTGTGTGGTGTTGTGATGTGTTGTGTTGTGATGTGTTGTGTTTGTGTCATGTTGTACTGTGTGGTGTTGTGATGTGTTGTGTTTGTGTTGTGATGTGTTGTGTTTGTGTCATGTTGTACTGTGTGGTGTTGTGATGTGTTGTGATGTGTTGTGTTTGTGTCATGTTGTACTGTGTGGTGTTGTGATGTGTTGTGTTTGTGTTGTGATGTGTTGTGTTTGTGTCATGTTGTACTGTGTGGTGTTGTGATGTGTTGTGTTTGTGTTGTGATGTGTTGTGTTTGTGTCATGTTGTACTGTGTGGTGTTGTGATGTGTTGTGTTGTGTTGTGATGTGTTGTGTTGTGTTGTGTTGTGATGTGTTGTGTTTGTGTCATGTTGTACTGTGTGGTGTTGTGATGTGTTGTGTTTGTGTCATGTTGTACTGTGTGGTGTTGTGATGTGTTGTGTTTGTGTTGTGATGTGTTGTGTTTGTGTCATGTTGTACTGTGTGGTGTTGTGATGTGTTGTGATGTGTTGTGATGTGTTGTGTTTGTGTCATGTTGTACTGTGTGGTGTTGTGATGTGTTGTGATGTGTTGTGTTTGTGTCATGTTGTACTGTGTGGTGTTGTGATGTGTTGTGTTTGTGTCATGTTGTACTGTGTGGTGTTGTGATGTGTTGTGATGTGTTGTGATGTGTCATGTTGTATGTGGTGTGTGGTGTTGTGTTTGTGTTGTGATGTGTTGTGTTTGTGTCATGTTGTACTGTGTGGTGTTGTGATGTGTTGTGATGTGTTGTGTTTGTGTCATGTTGTACTGTGTTTGTGTTGTGATGTGTTGTGTTTGTGTCATGTTGTACTGTGTGGTGTTGTGATGTGTTGTGATGTGTTGTGTTTGTGTCATGTTGTACTGTGTGGTGTTGTGATGTGTTGTGATGTGTTGTGATGTGTTGTGTTTGTGTCATGTTGTACTGTGTGGTGTTGTGATGTGTTGTGATGTGTTGTGTTTGTGTCATGTTGTACTGTGTGGTGTTGTGATGTGTTGTGATGTGTTGTGTTTGTGTCATGTTGTACTGTGTGGTGTTGTGATGTGTTGTGATGTGTTGTGATGTGTTGTGTTTGTGTCATGTTGTACTGTGTGGTGTTGTGATGTGTTGTGATGTGTTGTGATGTGTTGTGTTTGTGTCATGTTGTACTGTGTGGTGTTGTGATGTGTTGTGATGTGTTGTGTTTGTGTCATGTTGTACTGTGTGGTGTTGTGATGTGTTGTGATGTGTTGTGATGTGTTGTGATGTGTTGTGATGTGTTGTGTTTGTGTCATGTTGTACTGTGTGGTGTTGTGATGTGTTGTGTTTGTGTTGTGATGTGTTGTGTTTGTGTCATGTTGTACTGTGTGGTGTTGTGATGTGTTGTGTTTGTGTTGTGATGTGTTGTGTTTGTGTCATGTTGTACTGTGTGGTGTTGTGATGTGTTGTGATGTGTTGTGTTTGTGTCATGTTGTACTGTGTGGTGTTGTGATGTGTTGTGTTGTGATGTGTTGTGTTTGTGTCATGTTGTACTGTGTGGTGTTGTGATGTGTTGTGTTGTGATGTGTTGTGTTTGTGTCATGTTGTACTGTGTGGTGTTGTGATGTGTTGTGTTGTGATGTGTTGTGTTTGTGTCATGTTGTACTGTGTGGTGTTGTGATGTGTTGTGTTGTGATGTGTTGTGTTTGTGTCATGTTGTACTGTGTGGTGTTGTGATGTGTTGTGTTTGTGTTGTGATGTGTTGTGTTTGTGTCATGTTGTACTGTGTGGTGTTGTGATGTGTTGTGATGTGTTGTGTTTGTGTCATGTTGTACTGTGTGGTGTTGTGATGTGATGTGTTGTGATGTGTTGTGATGTGTTGTGTTTGTGTCATGTTGTACTGTGTGGTGTTGTGATGTGTTGTGTTTGTGTTGTGATGTGTTGTGTTTGTGTCATGTTGTACTGTGTGGTGTTGTGATGTGTTGTGATGTGTTGTGTTTGTGTCATGTTGTACTGTGTGGTGTTGTGATGTGTTGTGATGTGTTGTGATGTGTTGTGTTTGTGTCATGTTGTACTGTGTGGTGTTGTGATGTGTTGTGATGTGTTGTGTTTGTGTCATGTTGTACTGTGTGGTGTTGTGATGTGTTGTGATGTGTTGTGTTTGTGTTGTGATGTGTTGTGTTTGTGTTGTGATGTGTTGTGTTTGTGTTGTGATGTGTTGTGTTTGTGTTGTGATGTGTTGTGTTTGTGTCATGTTGTACTGTGTGGTGTTGTGATGTGTTGTGATGTGTTGTGTTTGTGTCATGTTGTACTGTGTGGTGTTGTGATGTGTTGTGATGTGTTGTGATGTGTTGTGTTTGTGTCATGTTGTACTGTGTGGTGTTGTGATGTGTTGTGATGTGTTGTGTTTGTGTCATGTTGTACTGTGTGGTGTTGTGATGTGTTGTGATGTGTTGTGATGTGTTGTGTTTG
>NC_080731.1:19406365-19408865 GCF_019097595.1 Hemibagrus wyckioides
TTTCCTCCTTTCCTGCAGAAACCATTCCAGTGTCTCCATCTTCACTAAAACACATAAACTGGTGGAAACTTGATGAAGAACGTCCTCAGCAGGAATACAGATTATTCCTCATCAGGGTTCACATGAGGAGTTTCTACATGAAGAACAGAAGAAACTTTTCATATTTCTGTCTCTGTGCGTCTCTGCAGATCTGTGTGTTTTTGTTGACTTTGGTAAGATAATAAAGCAGTTCTGTCAACAGTACCCTGTCAATGTCATTAACACAGATACAGAGGTATGTGTGATAAGGTTCAGCTGATGGAGAACACAGAAAAGGCAATAATAATAATAATAATAATAATAATAATAATAATAATAATAATAATAATAATACATCATTATTATAATATCATCATATCATCACCATCATTTCATCATGACACATCATCACCATGATGAATCTACTGGCTTTCGCTTTCAGAATAATCATCACTCCTCAGACTCATATACCTAGAAACTGGTGATGCAACTGAATCCTTAATTCTGATTGGTTTTCACTCTGAGTTCACCCCCCCACACACACACAGACACACACACACACATTTCTATCTGCTCCTCCAAACCCCTGCGCCCGAATGCCCATGGAACATGATGAGCATGACGAACTGAAATTTTCTCTTAAATCAGAGAGATCAGAGTGATGTCTCTCTGCAGCTCAGTGATGAAGACTCTGGTTTTCTTCATCTGTTCTCTTCATCTTTCATCAGCAGGTGAGTTCTGTAATGTTTACTGTCTTTACTACATTTATTTACTCTCTAATATTAAAGTTTAACACTAAAGCTGTGATAAGAGTCAAATCTGATAAAGTTACACAGAAATAATACAGGAAATAAAGAAATAAATCACTCAAACAGAAATACACACTTTATTATTATTATTATTATTATTATTATTATTATTATTATTATTATTATTATTATTGTTATTATTATTATTATTGTTATCATCATCATCTTGTGGTATGAATGTGAGTGTAAATTATGCACGTGATGTCACTCCTCATTTAAATATTCATTTTCATATTATCCCTTTTACTGTTGTTCATGTCATTTACATTAACATTTAAGAGCAACGAAGAAAAAGTGCTTTGCTGTCTGTATTAATGAATACATTAACACTGGTTCAATAGGTCACAGACTTGGGATACTATCAGTCTAAAAACTGTGTTGGGAGGAAATAACCAGGGAAAATAAGAGATAGTTTAAGAGTTTCAGGAAGAGGTAGGTCTTCACCCTTCGTTTGAAGACAGTGACTCAGCTGTAACTCCGCCAGTGCTTCAGCTGTTCGGACATCTAGGGGAAGTTCATTCCACCACCTCGGTGCCAGAACACAGAAGAGTCTCGAAATGACCAGAAACTGAACAAGCACCTGAGCCACCTGTGTGGATAAAAACAGCTGAATCATTTTGATGTTCTACCGAAGAAACTGACATGAGTATGTCACATTATGGGAGGAAAAGGACCCTTGATTGTCCATGAATCCCCATGACCACCAGACACACTGAAATCCGAGTAGAAGCCGTGGTATCTGAGGGAAAATTCCAAGACTCCTGAGGGTGGACAAGAGAGTGGTTGACTGTATCAAATGCTGCTGAAAGGTCGAGGAGGATGAGGACGGATGAAGCTTGGCTGATCTTGCAGCATGCAGTTTCTCAATGATGGATAGAAATGCAGTCTCTGTTTAATGTGCTGCTTTGAAGCCAGACAGGTTGGAGATCTTGGAGGTTGATCTGCAAGAGATAGACAGACAGCTGATTCTAAACACATTCAAGAATTTAAAAAAGAGAAAAGAGATGTTATACAGGTCAATTCTGTCTCATTTAATGATATAAGTGTTAAGTTCAGTTTTGTTTATTTATTTCTGTGACTCTTTTTTTCTCTCTTACTAATATTGTCAGACATTTCAAATAGTAGGAGGTTTTGGGGGCAGCAGTAACAACATTCAACTTTTAGTCCTTACATTAGGATGATGGAGGGCAAACTGTAGAGAAAATACAAATAAGAGAATAAATACAGATGGAACATGTTTTATTACAGTTTTAATGTTTTTATTATATGAAACCTTTTTATATATACTGTATTGCTTTTTCATTTATAAAACATGACTTTTACTCTTATAAATAAAATAATACAGTCGATGATAGATTTGAAGGCACACTTGAATGTACATGTTTCAGCTTTACTGTTTTTTGCAGTGTGTGTTGAGTTAGTGATGTCATGTTAATGTGTGTGTGTGTGTTGAGAGTGATGTAGTGTTAATGCATTTGTGTGTGTGTGTGTGTGTGTTGAGAGTGATGTAGTGTTAATGCGTTTGTGTGTGTGTGTGTGTGTGTTGAGTTAGTGATGTAGTGTTAATGCGTTTGTGTGTGTGTGTGTGTGTGTGTGTTGAGAGTGATGTAGTGTTAATGCGTTTGTGTGTGTGTGTGTGTGTGTTGAGTTAGTGATGTAGTGTTAATGCGTTT